>NW_027143713.1:0-50434 GCF_026170545.1 Melanerpes formicivorus
GCACCAGCCCAGTCCCGGTCCCATCCCAGGCCTAGCCCTGCCCCAGCCCAAGCCCCAGTCCCAGCCCCATCCCCATCCGTTCCCCCACCCCAGCCCAGCCCCATTCCCATCCCTGCCCCCAGCCCAGCCTCAGCCCCGGCCGCAGCCCTGCCCCAGCCCCAGACCTAGCCCAGCCCTGCCCTCAGCCCAGGCCCATCCCAGCCCCAGCCCCAGCCCCACCCTCGGCCTCAGCCCAGCCCTGCCCTACACCAGCCCTGCCCCAGCCTCGGGCCCAGCCCTGTCCCAGGCCCAGCCCGGAACCCAGCCCAGCCTCAACCCCGGCCCCAGCCCTGCCCCAGCCCCACCCCTAGTCTAGCCCTGCCCTCAGCACAGCCCCAGCCCTGCCCCAGCCCCAGCCCTAGCCTAGCCCTGCCCTCAGCCCAGCCCCAGCCCTGCCCCAGCCCCACCCCTAGCCTAGCCCTGCCCTCAGCCCAGCCCCAGTCCCAGCCCCAGCCCAGCCCCAGCCACAGCCCAGCCCCATCCCTGTACCCAGCCCCAGCCCTGCCCCAGCCCCCGCCCCATCCCTGCCCCAGCCCAGCCCCAGCCCCAGCCCAGCACAGCCCCAGCCCCAGCCACAGCCCAGCCCCAGCCCTGGACCCAGCCCCAGCCCAGCCCCAGCCCAGCCCCAGCCAGGCCCCAGCCCTGTCTGCAGCCCCAGCCACAGCCCCAGCCCCAGCCTCGTCCCCAGCCCAACCCCAGCCCAGCCCCAGCAACCGGGCCCAGCCCTGCCCCATGCACAGCCCCAGCCCCAGCCATGCCACAAGTCCAGCCCCAGCCCAAGGCCCAGCCTCCAGCCTAGTCCTGCCCCAGCCCAAGGCCCCAACCTCAGTGCCAGCCCTGCTCCCAGCCCCGGCCCCAGCCCTGGCTCCAGCCCTACCCCAGCCCTGGCCCAGCCTCGGGCCCAGCCCTTTCCCAGGCCCAGCCCAGAACCCAGCCCAGCCCCAGCCCTTCCCCAGCCCCAGCCGTAGCCCAGCCCTGCCCTCAGCCCCAGCCCAGCCCCAGCCCCACCCTCGGCCCCAGCCCAGCCCCAGCCCCAGCCCAGCCCCAGCCCTGGAAACAGCCCAGCCCCAACACAGCCCCGATCACAGCCCCGGCCCCAGACACAGCCCAGACCCTGCCCCATCCCTGGCCCAGCCCAGCCCCAGCCCCAGCCCAACTCTAGCCCTGCCCCAGCCTCGGGCCCAGCCCTGCCCCAGCCCAGCCCCATCCACAAACCAGCCACAGCCCTGGACCAAGCCCCAGATCCATCCCCAGCCCCAGCCCTTCCCTCAGCCCAGCCCCAGCCCTTCTCCAGCCCCAGCCCTAGCCCAGACCTGCCCTCAGCCCTGCCCCAGCCCAGCCCCAGCCCCAGCCCAGCCCTAGCCCAGCCCTGCCTCAGCCCGAGCCACAGCCCAGCCCCAGCCCCAGCCCTGTCCCAGCCCCAGTCCTGCCCCAGCCCCGGCCCCAGCCCCAGCCCCTGCCCAGCCCCACTCCCATCGCTGCCCCAATCCTGCCCCAACCCTGGCCCCAACCTCAGTCCCAGCCCTGCTCCCAGCCCCAGCCCCAGCTCCGGCTCCAGCCCCAGACCCAGCCCTGGACCCAGCCCCAGCCCCAGCCCCAGCCCTGCCCCCAGCCCAGACCCAGCCCAAGGCCCAGCCTCCAGCCTAGTCCTGCCCCAGCCCCGGCCCCAACCCAGCCCCAGCCCCGGCCCCAACCTCAGTCCCAGCCCTGCTCCCAGCCCCGGTCCCAGCTCCGGCTCCAACCCTACCCCAGCCCTGCCCTCAGCCCCAGCCCCAGCCCCAGCCCTGCACCGGCCAGCCCCAGCCCCAGCCCAGCTCCTGCCCTGGCCCCAGCCCCAGTCGCAGCCCTGGCCGCAGCCCAGACCCTAGCCCAGCCCCAGCCCCAACCCAGCCCCAGCCCTAGCCCAGCCCTGCCCTCAGCCCTAGCCCCAGCCCAGCCCCAGCCACAGCCCAGCCCCAGCCCTGCCCCGGCCCAGCCCCAGCTCCAGTCCCAGCCCCAGCCCTGCCCCAGCCCTGCCCTGAGCCCCAGCCCCAGCCCACCCCAGCCACAGCCCAGCCGCAGCACTGGACCCAGCCCCAGCCCAGCCCCAGCCCAGCCCCAGCCCCAGCCCTGGACCCAGCCCTACCCCAGCCCTGTCCCCGGCCCCAGCCCAGCCCTGGACCCAGCCCTGTTCCAGCCCCCGCCCTGCCCCAGCCCCAGCCCTGCACCCAACCCAGCCCCAGCCTGGCCCCAGCCCTGCCCCACCTCTGGCCCCAGCCCTGTCCCCAGCCCCGGCCCCCAGCCCCAGCCCCAGCCCTGCCCCGGTCCAGCCCCAGACTCAGCCCAGCCCCTGCCCTGGACCCAGCCTCAGCCCAGCCCCAGCCCCAGCCCTGTCCCAGCCCAGCCCCGGCCCCAGCCCAGCCCCACTCCCAGCCCTGCCCCCAGCCTTGCCCCAGCCCCAGCCCCAGCCCCAGCCCTGTCCCAGCCCCAGCCCAGCCATAGACTTGGTTCCCGCCCCAGCCCCAGCCCAGAACCCAGCCCAGCCTCAGCCCCGGCCGCAGCCCTGCCCCAGCCCCATACCTAGCCCAAGCCCTACCCTCAGCCCAGACCCAGCCCTAGCCCAGCCCTGCCCTCAGCCCAGGCCCAGCCCAGCCCCCAGCCCAGCCCCACCCACGGTCCCAGCCCCGGCCCCAGACCAGACCCTAGCCCAGCCCCAGCCCTAGACCCAGCCCCAGCCCAGAACCCAGCCCAGCCCCAGCCCCAGCCCAGCACAGCCCCAGCCCCAGCCCCAGCCCAGCCCCAGCCCCAGCCCCAACCTCAGTCCCTGCCCCGCTCCCAGCCCCGACCCGAGCCCCAGCTCCAGCCCTACCCCAGCCCTGCCCCAGCCCAGCCTCAGCCCTAGCCCCAGCCCTTCTCCAACCCCAGCCCTAGCCCAGCCGTGCCCTCAGCCCCAGCCACAGTCCTGCCCCAGCCCCGGCCCCAGCCCCGGCCCCTGCCCAGCCCCACTCCCATCGCTGCCCCCGGCCCTGCCCCAGCCCCAGCCCTAGCCCCAGCCCCAGCCCTATCCCAGCCCCAGTCCTGCCCCAGCCCCAGCCCCAGCCCCAGCCCAGCCATAGACTTGGTTCCCGCCCCAGCCCCAGCCCTGCCCCCAGACCAGTCCTGGTCCCAGCCCAGCCCCAGCCCTTCCCCAGCCCCAGCCCAGCCCCAGCCCTGGACACAGCCCCAGCTCAGCCCCAGCCCTGGACCAAGCCCCAGCTGCAGCCCTAGCCCCAGCCCAGCCCTACCCTCAGGCCCCAGCCCCAGCCCCAGCCCCAGCCCTGCCCATGACTTGGTTCCAGCCCCGATCCCAGCCCTGCCCCCAGCCCTGCCCCCAGCCCCAGCCCAGCCCTGCCCTCAGCCCAGGCCCAGCCCTAGCACAGCTCTGCCCTCAGCCACAGCCCCAGCCCCAGCCCTGCCCCAGTCCCTGCCCCAGCCCAGTCCTGGTCCCAGCCCAGCCCCTGCCCTGCCCTCAGCCCAGCCCCAGCCCTGGCCCCAGGCCAGCCCTAACCTAGCCCTGCCCCAGCCCCAGTTCCAGCCCTGCCCCAGCCCTGCCCCAGCCCCGGCCCCAGCCCCGGCCCCAGACTCATCCCCAGCCCAGCCCCAGCCCTAGCCCTGCCCCAGTCCCCGCCCCAGTCCCCGCCCCAGCCCACCCTCAGCCCCGGCCCCAGCCCTGCCCTCAGCCCAGCCCCAGCCCAGCCCCAGCCCTGTCCCCAGCCCCAGACCCTGCCCCAGCATCACCCTCGTCCCCAGCCTAGCCCCTGCCCCAGCCCTACCCCAGCCCAGTCCCGGTCCCAGCCCAGGCCCAGCCCTGCCCCAGCCCCAGTCCCAGCCCCCGCCATGCCGCAGCCCCAGCCCTGCACTGAACCCAGCCCCAGCTCGGGCTCCAGCCCTACCCCAGCCCAGAGTCTGTCCCAGCCCAGGCCCAGCCCTGCCCCAGCCCAAGCCCCAGCCCCAGCCCCAGCCCCATCATTTCCCCCAGCCCAGCTCCATCCCCATCCCTTCCCCCAGCCCAGCCCCAGCCCCAGCCTCGGGCCCAGCCCTGCCCCAGCCCCGGCCACAGCCCCGGCCACAGCCCCAGCCCAGCCCCCGCCCCATCCCTGCCCCTGCCCAGCCCAAGCCACAGCCCAGCCGCAGCCCCAGCCCTGCCCCAGCCCAGCCCCAGCCCTGGACCCAGCCCCAGCCCCAGCCCTGCCCCATCCCCGGCCCCAGCCCCAGCCCCTGCCCTGGACCCAGCCCCAGCCCTAACCCAGCCCCAGCCCAGCCCCAGCCACCGCCCAGCCCCAGCCCTGGACCCCAGCCTCGGGCCCTGCCCTGCCCCAGGCCCAGCCCAGACCCCAGCCCAGCCCCACCCACAGCCCCATCCCAGGCCCCAGCCCAGCCCTAGCCCCGCCCTGCACAGCCACAGCCCTACCCCAGCCCTGCGCTTAGCCCAGCCCCAGCCCTGCCCCAGCCCTAGCCCAGCCTCACCCTCGGCCCCAGCCCAGCCCCAGCCCAGCCCCAGCCCTGCACCCAGCCCCAGCCTAGCCTTAGCCCCAGCCCTGCCCCAGACCAGCACCAGCCACAGCCCAGCCCCAGCCCTGGACCCAGCCCCCACCCCTTCCCTGTCCCAGCACAGCCCCAGCCCCAGCCCCAAACTTGGCCCCAGCCCAGACCCAGTTCCAGCCCTGCTCCAGCCCAGTCCCAGCCCCAGCCCCAGCCCCACCCTCGGCCCCAGCCCAGCCCCAGCCCTAGCCCAGCCCAGCCCCAGCCACAGCCCTGGCCCAGCCCTGCCCCAGCCACAGCCCAGCCCCAGCCCTGTCCCAGCCCCAGTCCTAGCCAAGCCCTACCCTCAGGCCCCAGCCCCAGCCCCAGCCCCAGCCCTGCCTTTGACTTGGTTCCTTCCCCAGCCCCAACCCTGGACCCAGCCCTCAGCCCAAACCCAGCCCTAGCCCAGCCCTGCCCTCAGCCACAGCCCCAGCCCCAGCCGTGCCCCAGTCCCTGCCCCAGCCCAGTCCTGGTCCCAGCCCAGCCCCTGCCCTGCCCCAGCCCCAGCCCTAGCCCAGCCCTACCCTCAGGCCCCAGCCCCAGCCCCAGCCCCAGCCCTGCCCTTGACTTGGTTCCAGCCCCGATCCCAGCCCTGCCCCCAGCCCTGCCCCCAGCCCTGCCCCAGCCCTAGCCCTGGCCCCAGCCCCAGCTTGTCCCAGCCCCAGTCCTGTACCAGCCACCATAGACTTGGTTCCGTCCCCAGCCCCAGCCCAGCCCCAGCCCAAGGCCCAGCCTCCAGCCTAGTCCTGCTTCAGCGCCGGCCCCAACCCAGCCCCAGCCCCGGCCCCAACCTCAGTCCCAGCCCTGCTCCCAGCCCCGGCCCCAGCTCCGGCTCCAGCCCTACCCCAGCCCTGCCCCAGCCTCGGGCCAAGCCCTGTCCCAGGCCCAGCCCTGGACCCAGCCCAGCCCCAGCCCCAGACCTGGCCCCAGCCCCAGCCCCAGCCCCAGCCCTGCCCCGGCCCCAGCCCCAGCCCCGCCCCAGCCCTGTCCCCAGCCCCAAGTCCCCGCCCCAGTCCCAGACCAGCCCCAGCCCAGCACCTGCCCCAGCCCTGCACCAGCCCAGTCCCGGTCCCATCCCAGGCCTAGCCCTGCCCCAGCCCAAGCCCCAGTCCCAGCCCCATCCCCATCCGTTCCCCCACCCCAGCCCAGCCCCATTCCCATCCCTGCCCCCAGCCCAGCCTCAGCCCCGGCCGCAGCCCTGCCCCAGCCCCAGACCTAGCCCAGCCCTGCCCTCAGCCCAGGCCCATCCCAGCCCCAGCCCCAGCCCCACCCTCGGCCTCAGCCCAGCCCTGCCCTACACCAGCCCTGCCCCAGCCTCGGGCCCAGCCCTGTCCCAGGCCCAGCCCGGAACCCAGCCCAGCCTCAACCCCGGCCCCAGCCCTGCCCCAGCCCCACCCCTAGTCTAGCCCTGCCCTCAGCACAGCCCCAGCCCTGCCCCAGCCCCAGCCCTAGCCTAGCCCTGCCCTCAGCCCAGCCCCAGCCCTGCCCCAGCCCCACCCCTAGCCTAGCCCTGCCCTCAGCCCAGCCCCAGTCCCAGCCCCAGCCCAGCCCCAGCCACAGCCCAGCCCCATCCCTGTACCCAGCCCCAGCCCAGCCCCAGCCCAGCCCCAGCCAAAGCCCCAGCCCCAGCCCTGCCCCAGCCCCCGCCCCATCCCTGCCCCAGCCCAGCCCCAGCCCCAGCCCAGCACAGCCCCAGCCCCAGCCACAGCCCAGCCCCAGCCCTGGACCCAGCCCCAGCCCAGCCCCAGCCCAGCCCCAGCCAGGCCCCAGCCCTGTCTGCAGCCCCAGCCACAGCCCCAGCCCCAGCCTCGTCCCCAGCCCAACCCCAGCCCAGCCCCAGCAACCGGGCCCAGCCCTGCCCCCATGCACAGCCCCAGCCCCAGCCATGCCACAAGTCCAGCCCCAGCCCAAGGCCCAGCCTCCAGCCTAGTCCTGCCCCAACCCAAGGCCCCAACCTCAGTGCCAGCCCTGCTCCCAGCCCCGGCCCCAGCCCTGGCTCCAGCCCTACCCCAGCCCTGGCCCAGCCTCGGGCCCAGCCCTTTCCCAGGCCCAGCCCAGAACCCAGCCCAGCCCCAGCCCTTCCCCAGCCCCAGCCGTAGCCCAGCCCTGCCCTCAGCCCCAGCCCCAGCCCCAGCCCCACCCTCGGGCCCCAGCCCAGCCCCAGCCCCAGCCCAGCCCCAGCCCTGGAAACAGCCCAGCCCCAACACAGCCCCGATCACAGCCCCGGCCCCAGACACAGCCCAGACCCTGCCCCATCCCTGGCCCAGCCCAGCCCCAGCCCCAGCCCAACTCTAGCCCTGCCCCAGCCTCGGGCCCAGCCCTGCCCCAGCCCAGCCCCATCCACAAACCAGCCACAGCCCTGGACCAAGCCCCAGATCCATCCCCAGCCCCAGCCCTTCCCTCAGCCCAGCCCCAGCCCTTCTCCAGCCCCCAGCCCTAGCCCAGACCTGCCCTCAGCCCTGCCCCAGCCCAGCCCCAGCCCCAGCCCAGCCCTAGCCCAGCCCTGCCTCAGCCCGAGCCACAGCCCAGCCCCAGCCCCAGCCCTGTCCCAGCCCCAGTCCTGCCCCAGCCCCGGCCCCAGCCCCAGCCCCTGCCCAGCCCCCACTCCCATCGCTGCCCCAATCCTGCCCCAACCCTGGCCCCAACCTCAGTCCCAGCCCTGCTCCCAGCCCCAGCCCCAGCTCCGGCTCCAGCCCCAGACCCAGCCCTGGACCCAGCCCCAGCCCCAGCCCCAGCCCTGCCCCACCCCTTCCCCAGCCCCAGCTCTGCCCTGGACCCAACCCCAGCCCCCACCCCAGCCTCATCCCCAGCCCTGCCCCAGCCCAGCCCCAGCCACAGTGCAGCCCCAGCCCAGATCCAGCCACAGCCCCAGGCCCAGCCCCGCCCAAGCCCAGTCCCAGCCACAACCCAGCCCCAGCCCAGACCCAGCCACAGCCCAGACCCAGCCCTGACCCAGCCCTGCCCTCAGCCCAGCCCCAGCCCTTTCCCAGCCCCAGCCCTGCCCCAGCCCTGCCCCAGCCCTGCCCTCAGCCCAGCCACAGCCCTTTCCCATCCCAACTCTAGCCCTGCCCCAGCCTCGAGCCCAGCCGTGCCCCAGCCCAGCCCCAGCCACAAACCAGCCACAGCCCTGGACCCAGCCCCAGATCCATCCCCCAGCCCCAGCCCTGCCCTCAGCCCAGCCCCAGCCCTTCTCCAGCCCCAGCCCTAGCCCAGACCTGCCCTCAGCCCTGCCCCAGCCCAGCCCCAGCCCCAGCCCAGCCCTAGCCCAGCCCTGCCTCAGCCCGAGCCACAGCCCAGCCCCAGCCCCAGCCCTGTCCCAACCCCCAGCCCCGGCCCCTGCCCAGCCCCACTCCCATCGCTGCCCCAATCCTGCCCCAGCCCAGGCCCCAACCTCAGTCCCAGCCCTGCTCCCAGCCCCGGCCCCAGCTCCGGCTCCAGCCCCAGCCCTAGCCCTAGCCCAGCCCTGACCTCAGCCCCAGCCACACCCCAGCCCCAGCCCTGGGCCCAGCCCCAGCTCAGCCCCAGCCCCAGACCTGCCCCCAGCCCAGACCCAGCCAAAGCCCCAGCCCCAGCCCTGCCCCAGCCCAGCCCCATCCACAACCCAGCCCCAGCCCTGGACCCAGCCCCAGCCCCAGCCCTGCCCCAGCCCTGCCCTCAGCCCAGCCCCACCCCTTCCCCAGCCCCCAGCTCTGCCCTGGACCCAACCCCCAGCCCCACCCCAGCCTCATCCCCAGCCCTGCCCCAGCCCAGCCCCAGCCACAGCGCAGCCCCAGCCCAGACCCAGCCACAGCCCCAGGCCCAGCCCCGCCCAAGCCCAGACCCAGCCACAACCCAGCCCCAGCCCGGGACCCAGCCCCTGCCCCAGCCCTGCCCCAGCCCTGCCCTCAGCCCAGCCCCAGCCCTTTCCCAGCCCCAGCCCTGCCCCAGCCCTGCCCTCAGCCCAGCCCCAGCCCTTCCCCAGCCCTGCCCAAGCCCTGCCCCAGCCCCAGCCCCAGCGCAGCCCCAGCCCTTCCCCAGCCCCAGCCCTGCCCAAGCCCTGCCCTCATCCCAGCCCCAGCCCTTCCCCAGCCCCAGCCCAGCCCCAGCCCTGGACCCAGCCCCAGTCTCAGCGCCAGCCCTGGACCAAGCCCCAGCGCAGCCCCAGCCCCATCCCAGCCCTAGCCCAGCCCTGCCTCAGCCTGAGCCACAGCCCAGCCCCAGCCCCAGCCCTGTCCCAGCCCCAGCCCTGCCCAGCCCCAGCCCCAGCCCAGCCCCAGCCACAGCCCCAGCCCCAGCTCAGCCCCAGTTCCAGATCTGCCCCAGCCCCGCCCCAGCCCAGCCCCTGCCACACCCCTGCTCCAGCCCAGCCCCAGCCCTTGACCAGCCCCAGTCGCAGCCCTGGCCCCAGACCAGACCCTAGCCCAGCCCCAGCCCTAGACCCAGCCCCAGCCCAGAACCCAGCCCAGCCCCAGCCCCAGCCCAGCACAGCCCCAGCCCCAGCCCCAGCCCAGCCCCAGCCCCAGCCCCAACCTCAGTCCCTGCCCCGCTCCCAGCCCCCGACCCGAGCCCCAGCCCCAGCCCTACCCCAGCCCTGCCCCAGCCCAGCCTCAGCCCTAGCCCCAGCCCTTCTCCAACCCCAGCCCTAGCCCAGCCGTGCCCTCAGCCCCAGCCACAGTCCTGCCCCAGCCCCGGCCCCAGCCCCGGCCCCTGCCCAGCCCCACTCCCATCGCTGCCCCCAGCCCTGCCCCAGCCCCAGCCCCAGCCCCAGCCCAGCCATAGACTTGGTTCCCGCCCCAGCCCCAGCCCTGCCCCCAGCCCAGCCCCAGCCCAAGGCCCAGCCTCCAGCCCAGTCCTGCTTCAGCGCCGGCCCCAACCTCAGTCCAGCCCTGCTCCCGGCCCCGGCCCCAGCCCCGGCCCCCTGTCCAGCCCCACTCCCATCCCTGCCCCCGGCCCTGCCCCAGCCCCAGCCCTAGCCCCTGCCCCAGCCCTGTCCCAGCCCCAGTCCTGCCCCAGCCCCAAGCCCCAGCCCCAGCCCAGCCATAGACTTGGTTCCCGCCCCAGCCCCAGCCCTGCCCCCAGACCAGTCCTGGTCCCAGCCCAGCCCCAGCCCTTCCCCAGCCCCAGCCCAGCCCCAGCCCTGGACACAGCCCCAGCTCAGCCCCAGCCCTGGACCAAGCCCCAGCTGCAGCCCTAGCCCCAGCCCAGCCCTAGCCCAGCCCTGCCTCATCCCGAGCCACAGCCCAGCCCCAGCCCTGTCCCAGCCCCAGTCCTAGCCCAGCCCTACCCTCAGGCCCCAGCCCCAGCCCCAGCCCCCAGCCCTGCCCATGACTTGGTTCCAGCCCCCGATCCCAGCCCTGCCCCCAGCCCTGCCCCCAGCCCCAGCCCAGCCCTGCCCTCAGCCCAGGCCCAGCCCTAGCACAGCTCTGCCCTCAGCCACAGCCCCCAGCCCCAGCCCTGCCCCAGTCCCTGCCCCAGCCCAGTCCTGGTCCCAGCCCAGCCCCTGCCCTGCCCTCAGCCCAGCCCCAGCCCCTGGCCCCAGGCCAGCCCTAACCTAGCCCTGCCCCAGCCCCAGTTCCAGCCCTGCCCCCAGCCCTGCCCCAGCCCCGGCCCCAGCCCCGGCCCCAGACTCATCCCCAGCCCAGCCCCAGCCCTAGCCCTGCCCCAGTCCCCGCCCCAGTCCCCGCCCCAGCCCACCCTCAGCCCCGGCCCCAGCCCTGCCCTCAGCCCAGCCCAGCCCAGCCCCAGCCCTGTCCCCAGCCCCAGACCCTGCCCCAGCATCACCCTCGTCCCCAGCCTAGCCCCTGCCCCAGCCCTACCCCAGCCCAGTCCCGGTCCCGGCCCAGGCCCAGCCCTGCCCCAGCCCCAGTCCCCAGCCCCCGCCATGCCGCAGCCCCAGCCCTGCACTGAACCCAGCCCCAGCTCGGGCTCCAGCCCTACCCCAGCCCAGAGTCTGTCCCAGCCCAGGCCCAGCCCTGCCCCAGCCCAAGCCCCAGCCCCAGCCCCAGCCCCAGCCCCATCATTTCCCCCAGCCCAGCTCCATCCCCATCCCTTCCCCCAGCCCAGCCCCGGCCACAGCCCCGGCCACAGCCCCAGCCCAGCCCCCGCCCCATCCCTGCCCCTGCCCAGCCCAAGCCACAGCCCAGCCGCAGCCCCAGCCCTGCCCCAGCCCAGCCCCAGCCCTGGACCCAGCCCCAGCCCCAGCCCTGCCCCATCCCCGGCCCCAGCCCCAGCCCCTGCCCTGGACCCAGCCCCAGCCCTAACCCAGCCCCAGCCCAGCCCCAGCCACCGCCCAGCCCCAGCCCTGGACCCCAGCCTCGGGCCCTGCCCTGCCCCAGGCCCAGCCCAGACCCCAGCCCAGCCCCACCCACGGCCCCCATCCCAGGCCCCAGCCCAGCCCTAGCCCCGCCCTGCACAGCCACAGCCCTACCCCAGCCCTGCGCTTAGCCCAGCCCCAGCCCTGCCCCAGCCCTAGCCCAGCCCTCACCCTCGGCCCCAGCCCAGCCCCAGCCCAGCCCCAGCCCTGCACCCAGCCCCAGCCTAGCCCCAGCCCCAGCCCTGCCCCAGACCAGCACCAGCCACAGCCCAGCCCCAGCCCTGGACCCAGCCCCCACCCCTTCCCCTGTCCCAGCACAGCCCCAGCCCCAGCCCCAAACTTGGCCCCAGCCCAGACCCAGTTCCAGCCCTGCTCCAGCCCAGTCCCAGCCCCAGCCCCACCCTCGGCCTCAGCCCAGCCCTACCCTCAGGCCCCAGCCCCAGCCCCAGCCCCACCCTCGGCCCCAGCCCAGCCCCAGCCACAGCCCTGGCCCAGCCCTGCCCCAGCCACAGCCCAGCCCCAGCCCTGTCCCAGCCCCAGTCCTAGCCAAGCCCTACCCTCAGGCCCCAGCCCCAGCCCCAGCCCCAGCCCTGCCTTTGACTTGGTTCCTTCCCCAGCCCCAACCCTGGACCCAGCCCTCAGCCCAAACCCAGCCCTAGCCCAGCCCTGCCCTCAGCCACAGCCCCAGCCCCAGCCGTGCCCCAGTCCCTGCCCCAGCCCAGTCCTGGTCCCAGCCCAGCCCCTGCCCTGCCCCAGCCCCAGCCCTAGCCCAGCCCTACCCTCAGGCCCCAGCCCCAGCCCCAGCCCCAGCCCTGCCCTTGACTTGGTTCCAGCCCCGATCCCAGCCCTGCCCCCAGCCCTGCCCCCAGCCCTGCCCCAGCCCTTCTCCAGCCCCAGCCCTAGCCCAGACCTGCCCTCAGCCCTGCCCCAGCCCAGCCCCAGCCCCAGCCCAGCCCTAGCCCAGCCCTGCCTCAGCCCGAGCCACAGCCCAGCCCCAGCCCCAGCCCTGTCCCAGCCCCAGTCCTGCCCCAGCCCCGGCCCCAGCCCCAGCCCTGCCCAGCCCCCACTCCCATCGCTGCCCCAATCCTGCCCCCAGCCCAGGCCCCAACCTCAGTCCCAGCCCTGCTCCCAGCCCCCGGCCCCAGCTCCGGCTCCAGCCCCAGACCCAGCTCTGGACCCAGCCCCCAGCCCCAGCCCCCAGCCCTGCCCCACCCCTTCCCCAGCCCCAGCTCTGCCCTGGACCCAACCCCAGCCCCACCCCAGCCTCATCCCCAGCCCTGCCCCAGCCCAGCCCCAGCCACAGTGCAGCCCCAGCCCAGATCCAGCCACAGCCCCAGGCCCAGCCCCGCCCAAGCCCAGTCCCAGCCACAACCCAGCCCCAGCCCAGACCAGCCACAGCCCCAGACCCAGCCCTGACCCAGCCCTGCCCTCAGCCCAGCCCCAGCCCTTTCCCAGCCCCAGCCCTGCCCCAGCCCTGCCCCAGCCCCTGCCCTCAGCCCAGCCCCAGCCCTTTCCCATCCCAACTCTAGCCCTGCCCCAGCCTCGGGCCCCAGCCGTGCCCCAGCCCAGCCCCAGCCACAAACCAGCCACAGCCCTGGACCCAGCCCCAGATCCATCCCCAGCCCCAGCCCTGCCCTCAGCCCAGCCCCAGCCCTTCTCCCAGCCCCAGCCCTAGCCCAGACCTGCGCTCAGCCCTGCCCCAGCCCAGCCCCAGCCCCAGCCCAGCCCTAGCCCAGCCCTGCCTCAGCCCGAGCCACAGCCCAGCCCCAGCCCCAGCCCTGTCCCAACCCCAGCCCCGGCCCCTGCCCAGCCCCACTCCCATCGCTGCCCCAATCCTGCCCCAGCCCAGGCCCCAACCTCAGTCCCAGCCCTGCTCCCAGCCCCGGCCCCAGCTCCGGCTCCAGCCCCAGCCCTAGCCCTAGCCCAGCCCTGACCTCAGCCCCAGCCACACCCCAGCCCCAGCCCTGGGCCCAGCCCCAGCTCAGCCCCAGCCCCAGACCTGCCCCAGCCCAGACCCAGCCAAAGCCCCAGCCCCAGCCCTGCCCCAGCCCAGCCCCATCCACAACCCAGCCCCAGCCCTGGACCCAGCCCCAGCCCCAGCCCTGCCCCAGCCCTGCCCTCAGCCCAGCCCCACCCCTTCCCCAGCCCCAGCTCTGCCCTGGACCCAACCCCAGCCCCACCCCAGCCTCATCCCCAGCCCTGCCCCAGCCCAGCCCCAGCCACAGCGCAGCCCCAGCCCAGACCCAGCCACAGCCCCAGGCCCAGCCCCGCCCAAGCCCAGACCCAGCCACAACCCAGCCCCAGCCCGGGACCCAGCCCCTGCCCCAGCCCTGCCCCAGCCCTGCCCTCAGCCCAGCCCCAGCCCTTTCCCAGCCCCAGCCCTGCCCCAGCCCTGCCCTCAGCCCAGCCCCAGCCCTTCCCCAGCCCTGCCCAAGCCCTGCCCCAGCCCCAGCCCCAGCCCAGCCCCAGCCCTTCCCCAGCCCCAGCCCTGCCCAAGCCCTGCCCTCATCCCAGCCCCAGCCCTTCCCCAGCCCCAGCCCAGCCCCAGCCCTGGACCCAGCCCCAGTCTCAGCGCCAGCCCTGGACCAAGCCCCAGCTGCAGCCCCAGCCCCATCCCAGCCCTAGCCCAGCCCTGCCTCAGCCTGAGCCACAGCCCAGCCCCAGCCCCAGCCCTGTCCCAGCCCCAGCCCTGCCCAGCCCCAGCCCCAGCCCCAGCCCCATCCCTGCCCCCAGCCCAGCCCTAGCCCAGCCCTCACCCAGCCCCCGCCCTGCCCCAGCCCGGCACCGAACCCAGCCCCAGACCGGCCCCAGCCCTACACCAGCTCGGGCCCCAGCCCTGTCCCCAGCCCCGGCCCCTGCCCCAGCCCCAGCCCCAGCCCAGCCCTGCCCTCAGCCCCAGCCCCATCCCTAGCCCAGCCTTGCCCTCAGCCCCAGCCCCAGACCCAGCCCCAGCCTCACCCTCGGCCCCAGCCCAGCCACAGCCCCAGGCCTGCCCCAGCCCCAGCCCCAGCCCTGGACCCAGCCCCAGCCCAGCCTCAGCCCTGCCCCAGCCCAGCCACAGCCACAGCCACAGCCCAGCCCCAGCCCCAGCCCTGCCCTTGACTTGGTTCCAGCCCCGATCCCAGCCCTGCCCCCAGCCCTGCCCCCATCCCTGCCCCAGCCCTAGCCCCAGCCCCAGCCCAGCCATAGACTTGGTTCCGTCCCCAGCCCCAGCCCAGCCCCAGCCCAAGGCCCAGCCTCCAGCCTAGTCCTGCTTCAGCGCCGGCCCCAACCCAGCCCCAGCCCCGGCCCCAACCTCAGTCCCAGCCCTGCTCCCAGCCCCGGCCCCAGCTCCGGCTCCAGCCCTACCCCAGCCCTCCCCCAGCCTCGGGCCCAGCCCTTTCCCGGGCCCAGCCCTGGACCCAGCCCCAGCCCCAGCCCTGGACCCAGCCCAGCCCCAGCCCCAGACCTGGCCCCAGCCCCAGCCCCAGCCCCAGCCCTGCCCCGGCCCAGCCCCAGCCCCGCCCCAGCCCTGTCCCCAGCCCCAGTACCGCCCCAGCCCCAGACCAGCCCCAGCCCAGCACCTGCCCCAGCCCTGCACCAGCCCAGTCCCGGTCCCATCCCAGGCCTAGCCCTGCCCCAGCCCAAGCCCCAGTCCCAGCCCCATCCCCATCCGTTCCCCCACCCCAGCCCAGCCCCATTCCCATCCCTGCCCCCAGCCCAGCCTCAGCCCCGGCCGCAGCCCTGCCCCAGCCCCAGACCTAGCCCAGCCCTGCCCTCAGCCCAGGCCCATCCCAGCCCCAGCCCCAGCCCCACACTCGGCCTCAGCCCAGCCCTGCCCTACACCAGCCCTGCCCCAGCCTCGGGCCCAGCCCTGTCCCAGGCCCAGCCCGGAACCCAGCCCAGCCTCAACCCCGGCCCCAGCCCTGCCCCAGCCCCACCCCTAGCCTAGCACTGCCCTCAGCCCAGCCCCAGCCCTGCCCCAGCCCCAGCCCTAGCCTAGCCCTGCCCTCAGCCCAGCCCCAGTCCCAGCCCCAGCCCAGCCCCAGCCCCAGCCCTGCCCTTGACTTGGTTCCAGCCCCGATCCCAGCCCTGCCCCCAGCCCTGCCCCCAGCCCTGCCCCAGCCCTAGCCCCAGCCCCAGCCCAGCCATAGACTTGGTTCCGTCCCCAGCCCCAGCCCCAGCCCCAGCCCAAGGCCCAGCCTCCAGCCTAGTCCTGCTTCAGCGCCGGCCCCAACCCAGCCCCAGCCCCGGCCCCAACCTCAGTCCCAGCCCTGCTCCCAGCCCCGGCCCCAGCTCCGGCTCCAGCCCTACCCCAGCCCTCCCCCAGCCTCGGGCCCAGCCCTTTCCCGGGCCCAGCCCTGGACCCAGCCCCAGCCCCAGCCCTGGACCCAGCCCAGCCCCAGCCCCAGACCTGGCCCCAGCCCCAGCCCCAGCCCCAGCCCTGCCCCGGCCCAGCCCCAGCCCCGCCCCAGCCCTGTCCCCAGCCCCAGTACCGCCCCAGCCCCAGACCAGCCCCAGCCCAGCACCTGCCCCAGCCCTGCACCAGCCCAGTCCCGGTCCCATCCCAGGCCTAGCCCTGCCCCAGCCCAAGCCCCAGTCCCAGCCCCATCCCCATCCGTTCCCCCACCCCAGCCCAGCCCCATTCCCATCCCTGCCCCCAGCCCAGCCTCAGCCCCGGCCACAGCCCTGCCCCAGCCCCAGACCTAGCCCAGCCCTGCCCTCAGCCCAGGCCCATCCCAGCCCCAGCCCCAGCCCCACCCTCGGCCTCAGCCCAGCCCTGCCCTACACCAGCCCTGCCCCAGCCTCGGGCCCAGCCCTGTCCCAGGCCCAGCCCGGAACCCAGCCCAGCCTCAACCCCGGCCCCAGCCCTGCCCCAGCCCCACCCCTAGCCTAGCACTGCCCTCAGCCCAGCCCCAGCCCTGCCCCAGCCCCAGCCCTAGCCTAGCCCTGCCCTCAGCCCAGCCCCAGTCCCAGCCCCAGCCCAGCCCCAGCCACAGCCCAGCCCCAGCCCTGGACCCAGCCCCAGCCCAGCCCCAGCCCAGCCCCAGCCCAGCCCCAGCCAAAGCCCCAGCCCCAGCCCTGCCCCACCCCCCGCCCCATCCCTGCCCCAGCCCAGCCCCAGCCCCAGCCCAGCACAGCCCCAGCCCCAGCCCCAGCCCCAGCCCCAGCCCTGGACCCAGCCCCAGCCCAGCCCCAGCCAGGCCCCAGCCCTGTCCGCAGCCCCAGCCCCATCCTCGTCTCCAGCCCAACCCCAGCCCAGCCCCAGCAACCGGGCCCAGCCCTGCCCCATGCACAGCCCCAGCCCCAGCCATGCCACAAGTCCAGCCCCAGCCCAAGGCCCAGCCTCCAGCCTAGTCCTGCCCCAGCCCAAGGCCCCAACCTCAGTCCCAGCCCTGCTCCCAGCCCCGGCCCCAGCCCTGGCTCCAGCCCTACCCCAGCCCTGCCCCAGCCTCGGGCCCAGCCCTTTCCCAGGCCCAGCCCAGAACCCTGCCCAGCCTCAGCCCCGGCCCCAGCCCTACCCCAGCCCCATCCCTAGCCCAGCCCAGAACCCAGCCCAGCCCCAGCCCTTCCCCAGCCCCAGCCGTAGCCCAGCCCTGCCCTCAGCCCCAGCCCCAGCCCCAGCCCAGCCCCAGCCCTGGAAGCAGCCCAGCCCCAACACAGCCCCGATCACAGCCCCGGCCCCAGACACAGCCCAGACCCTGCCCCATCCCTGGCCCAGCCCTACCCCAGCCCCATCCCTAGCCCAGCCCAGAACCCAGCCCAGCCCCAGCCCTTCCCCAGCCCCAGCCCCAGCCCCAGCCCCACCCTCGGCCCCAGCCCAGCCCCAGCCCCAGCCCAGCCCCAGCCACAAACCAGCCACAGCCCTGGATCCAGCCCTAGCCCAGCCCCAGCCCCAGCCCTGCCCAAGCCCTGCCCCAGCCCTGCCCCAGTCCCAGCCCCAGTCCCAGCCCTGCCCCTGCCCTGGACCCAGCCCCAGCCCCAGCCCAGCCCCAGCCCCAAGCCTGCCCCAGCCCAGCCCCAGCCCCAGCCCAGCCCCAGACCTGGACCCAGCCCCAGTCGCAGCCCCGGCCCCAGCCCACCCCCTGCCGCAGCCCCACTCCCATCCCTGCTTCCAGCCCATCCCCATCCCCACCCTGGACCCAGCCCCAGCCACAGCGCAGCCCCAGCCCAGATCCAGCCACAGCCCCACGCCCAGCCCCGCCCAAGCCCAGTCCCAGCCACAACCCAGCCCCAGCCCAGACCCAGCCACAGCCCCAGACCCAGCCCTTACCCAGCCCTGCCCTCAGCCCAGCCCCAGCCCTTTCCCAGCCCCAGCCCTGCCCCAGCCCTGCCCCAGCCCTGCCCTCAGCCCAGCCCCAGCCCTTTCCCATCCCAACTCTAGCCCTGCCCCAGCCTCGGGCCCAGCCGTGCCCCAGCCCAGCCCCAGCCACAAACCAGCCACAGCCCTGGACCCAGCCCCAGATCCATCCCCAGCCCCAGCCCTGCCCTCAGCCCAGCCCCAGCCCTTCTCCAGCCCCAGCCCTAGCCCAGACCTGCCCTCAGCCCTGCCCCAGCCCAGCCCCAGCCCCAGCCCAGCCCTAGCCCAGCCCTGCCTCAGCCCGAGCCACAGCCCAGCCCCAGCCCCAGCCCTGTCCCAACCCCAGCCCCGGCCCCTGCCCAGCCCCACTCCCATCGCTGCCCCAATCCTGCCCCAGCCCAGGCCCCAACCTCAGTCCCAGCCCTGCTCCCAGCCCCGGCCCCAGCTCCGGCTCCAGCCCCAGCCCTAGCCCTAGCCCAGCCCTGACCTCAGCCCCAGCCACACCCCAGCCCCAGCCCTGGGCCCAGCCCCAGCTCAGCCCCAGCCCCAGACCTACCCCAGCCCAGACCCAGCCAAAGCCCCAGCCCCAGCCCTGCCCCAGCCCAGCCCCATCCACAACCCAGCCCCAGCCCTGGACCCAGCCCCAGCCCCAGCCCTGCCCCAGCCCTGCCCTCAGCCCAGCCCCACCCCTTCCCCAGCCCCAGCTCTGCCCTGGACCCAACCCCAGCCCCACCCCAGCCTCATCCCCAGCCCTGCCCCAGCCCAGCCCCAGCCACAGCGCAGCCCCAGCCCAGACCCAGCCACAGCCCCAGGCCCAGCCCCGCCCAAGCCCAGACCCAGCCACAACCCAGCCCCAGCCCAGACCCAGCCACAGCCCCAGACCCAGCCCTGACCCAGCCCTGCCCTCAGCCCAGCCCCAGCCCTTTCCCAGCCCCAGCCCTGCCCCAGCCCTGCCCCAGCCCTGCCCTCAGCCCAGCCCCAGCCCTTTCCCATCCCAACTCTAGCCCTGCCCCAGCCTCGGGCCCAGCCGTGCCCCAGCCCAGCCCCAGCCACAAACCAGCCACAGCCCTGGACCCAGCCCCAGATCCATCCCCAGCCCCAGCCCTGCCCTCAGCCCAGCCCCAGCCCTTCTCCAGCCCCAGCCCTAGCCCAGACCTGCGCTCAGCCCTGCCCCAGCCCAGCCCCAGCCCCAGCCCAGCCCTAGCCCAGCCCTGCCTCAGCCTGAGCCACAGCCCAGCCCCAGCCCCAGCCCTGTCCCAACCCCAGCCCCGGCCCCTGCCCAGCCCCACTCCCATCGCTGCCCCAATCCTGCCCCAGCCCAGGCCCCAACCTCAGTCCCAGCCCTGCTCCCAGCCCCGGCCCCAGCTCCGGCTCCAGCCCCAGCCCTAGCCCTAGCCCAGCCCTGACCTCAGCCCCAGCCACACCCCAGCCCCAGCCCTGGGCCCAGCCCCAGCTCAGCCCCAGCCCCAGACCTGCCCCAGCCCAGACCCAGCCAAAGCCCCAGCCCCAGCCCTGCCCCAGCCCAGCCCCATCCACAACCCAGCCCCAGCCCTGGACCCAACCCCAGCCCCAGCCCTGCCCCAGCCCTGCCCTCAGCCCAGCCCCACCCCTTCCCCAGCCCCAGCTCTGCCCTGGACCCAACCCCAGCCCCACCCCAGCCTCATCCCCAGCCCTGCCCCAGCCCAGCCCCAGCCACAGCGCAGCCCCAGCCCAGACCCAGCCACAGCCCCAGTCCCAGCCCCGCCCAAGCCCAGACCCAGCCACAACCCAGCCCCAGCCCGGGACCCAGCCCCTGCCCCAGCCCTGCCCCAGCCCTGCCCTCAGCCCAGCCCCAGCCCTTTCCCAGCCCCAGCCCTGCCCCAGCCCTGCCCAAGCCCTGCCCCAGCCCCAGCCCCAGCCCAGCCCCAGCCCTTCCCCAGCCCCAGCCCTGCCCAAGCCCTGCCCTCATCCCAGCCCCAGCCCTTCCCCAGCCCCAGCCCAGCCCCAGCCCTGGACCCAGCCCCAGTCTCAGCGCCAGCCCTGGACCAAGCCCCAGCTGCAGCCCCAGCCCCATCCCAGCCCTAGCCCAGCCCTGCCTCAGCCTGAGCCACAGCCCAGCCCCAGCCCCAGCCCTGTCCCAGCCCCAGCCCTGCCCAGCCCCAGCCCCAGCCCCAGCCCCATCCCTGCCCCCAGCCCAGCCCTAGCCCAGCCCTCACCCAGCCCCCGCCCTGCCCCAGCCCGGCACCGAACCCAGCCCCAGACCGGCCCCAGCCCTACACCAGCTCGGGCCCCAGCCCTGTCCCCAGCCCCGGCCCCTGCCCCAGCCCCAGCCCCAGCCCAGCCCTGCCCTCAGCCCCAGCCCCATCCCTAGCCCAGCCTTGCCCTCAGCCCCAGCCCCAGACCCAGCCCCAGCCTCACCCTCGGCCCCAGCCCAGCCACAGCCCCAGGCCTGCCCCAGCCCCAGCCCCAGCCCTGGACCCAGCCCCAGCCCAGCCTCAGCCCTGCCCCAGCCCAGCCACAGCCACAGCCACAGCCCAGCCCCAGCCCCAGCCCTGCCCTTGACTTGGTTCCAGCCCCGATCCCAGCCCTGCCCCCAGCCCTGCCCCCAGCCCTGCCCCAGCCCTAGCCCCAGCCCCCGCCCCAGCTTGTCCCAGCCCCAGTCCTGCACCAGCCCCGGCCACAGCCCCAGCCCCAGCCCAGCCATAGACTTGGTTCCGTCCCCAGCCCCAGCCCAGCCCCAGCCCAAGGCCCAGCCTCCAGCCTAGTCCTGCTTCAGCGCCGGCCCCAACCCAGCCCCAGCCCCGGCCCCAACCTCAGTCCCAGCCCTGCTCCCAGCCCCGGCCCCAGCTCCGGCTCCAGCCCTACCCCAGCCCTCCCCCAGCCTCGGGCCCAGCCCTTTCCCGGGCCCAGCCCTGGACCCAGCCCCAGCCCCAGCCCTGGACCCAGCCCAGCCCCAGCCCCAGACCTGGCCCCAGCCCCAGCCCCAGCCCCAGCCCTGCCCCCGGCCCAGCCCCAGGCCCGCCCCAGCCCTGTCCCCAGCCCCAGTACCAGCCCCAGCCCCAGACCAGCCCCAGCCCAGCACCTGCACCAGCCCTGCACCAGCCCAGTCCCGGTCCCATCCCAGGCCTAGCCCCGCCCCAGCCCAAGCCCCAGTCCCAGCCCCATCCCCATCCGTTCCCCCACCCCAGCCCAGCCCCATTCCCATCCCTGCCCCCAGCCCAGCCTCAGCCACGGCCGCAGCCCTGCCCCAGCCCCAGACCTAGCCCAGCCCTGCCCTCAGCCCAGGCCCATCCCAGCCCCAGCCCCAGCCCCACCCTCGGCCTCAGCCCAGCCCTGCCCTACACCAGCCCTGCCCCAGCCTCGGGCCCAGCCCTGTCCCAGGCCCAGCCCGGAACCCAGCCCAGCCTCAACCCCGGCTCCAGCCCTGCCCCAGCCCCACCCCTAGCCTAGCACTGCCCTCAGCCCAGCCCCAGCCCTGCCCCAGCCCCACCCCTAGCCTAGCCCTGCCCTCAGCCCAGCCCCAGTCCCAGCCCCAGCCCAGCCCCAGCCACAGCCCAGCCCCAGCCCTGGACCCAGCCCCAGCCCAGCCCCAGCCCAGCCCCAGCCAAAGCCCCAGCCCCAGCCCTGCCCCACCCCCCGCCCCATCCCTGCCCCAGCCCAGCCCCAGCCCCAGCCCAGCACAGCCCCAGCCCCAGCCCCAGCCCAGCCCCAGCCCTGGACCCAGCCCCAGCCCAGCCCCAGCCCAGCCCCAGCCCTGTCCGCAGCCCCAGCCCCAGCCTCGTCCCCAGCCCAACCCCAGCCCAGCCCCAGCAACCGGGCCCAGCCCTGCCCCATGCACAGCCCCAGCCCCAGCCATGCCACAAGTCCAGCCCCAGCCCAAGGCCCAGCCTCCAGCCTAGTCCTGCCCCAGCCCAAGGCCCCAACCTCAGTCCCAGCCCTGCTCCCAGCCCCGGCCCCAGCCCTGGCTCCAGCCCTACCCCAGCCCTGCCCCAGCCTCGGGCCCAGCCCTTTCCCAGGCCCAGCCCAGAACCCTGCCCAGCCTCAGCCCCGGCCCCAGCCCTACCCCAGCCCCATCCCTAGCCCAGCCCAGAACCCAGCCCAGCCCCAGCCCTTCCCCAGCCCCAGCCGTAGCCCAGCCCTGCCCTCAGCCCCAGCCCCAGCCCCAGCCCCACCCTCGGCCCCAGCCCAGCCCCAGCCCCAGCCCAGCCCCAGCCCTGGAAGCAGCCCAGCCCCAACACAGCCCCGATCACAGCCCCGGCCCCAGACACAGCCCAGACCCTGCCCCATCCCTGGCCCAGCCCAGCCCCAGCCCCAGCCCAACTCTAGCCCTGCCCCAGCCTCGGGCCCAGCCCTGCCCCAGCCCAGCCCCAGCCACAAACCAGCCACAGCCCTGGACCCAGCCCCAGATCCATCCCCAGCCCCAGCCCTGCCCTCAGCCCAGCCCTAGCCCAGCCCCAGCCCCAGCCCTGCCCAAGCCCTGCCCCAGTCCCAGCCCCAGTCCCAGCCCTGCCCCTGCCCTGGACCCAGCCCCAGCCCCAGCCCAGCCCCAGCCCCAAGCCTGCCCCAGCCCAGCCCCAGCCCCAGCCCAGCCCCAGACCTGGACCCAGCCCGAGTCGCAGCCCCGGCCCCAGCCCACCCCCTGCCGCAGCCCCACTCCCATCCCTGCTTCCAGCCCATCCCCATCCCCACCCTGGACCCAGCCCCAGCCCCAGCCCAGCCCCAGCTCTGACCTGGACCCACCTCCAGCCCCACCCCAGCCTCATCCCCAGCCCTGCCCCGACCCAGCCCCAGCCACAGCGCAGCCCCAGCCCTGGACCCCAGCTTCGGGCCCAGCCCTGCCCCAGGCCCAGCCCAGACCCCAGCCCAGCCTCACCCACGGCCCCATCCCCGGCCCCAGCGCAGCCCTAGCCCAGCCCTGCACAGCCACAGCCCTTCCCCAGCCCTGCCCTTAGCCCTACCCCAGCCCTACCCAAGCCCTGTCCCCAGCCCCAGTCCCAGCCTCAGCCCCAGACCAGCCCCAGCCCACTACCTGCCCCAGCCCTACCCCAGCCCAGCCCCAGCCCAGCCCCAGCTCTGGCCCCAGCCCTGCCCCAGCTCTGGCCCCAGCCCTGTCCCCAGCCCCGGCCCCTGCCCCAGCCCCAGACCTAGCCCAGCCCTGTCCTCAGCCTCAGCCCAGCCCAGCCCTGCCCTCAGCCCCAGCCACAGCCCAGCCCCAGCCATGGACCCAGCCCCAGCTCAGCCCTGCCCCAGCCCTGCCCCAGCCCAGACCCAGCCTCAGCCCAGCCCAGCCCTGCCCTCAGCCCCAGCCACAGCCCAGCCCCAGCCATGGACCCAGCCCCAGCTCATCCCTGCCCCAGCCCTGCCCCAGCCCAGACCCAGCCCCAGCCACAGCCCCAGCCCTGCCCCTGCCCAGCCCCAGCCACAACCCAGCCCCAGCCCTGGACCCAGCCCCAGATCCATTCCCAGCTCTAGCCCTGCCCCAGCCCTGCCCTCAGCCCAGCCCCAGCCCTGGACCCAGCCCCAGATCCATCCCCAGCTCTAGCCCTGCCCCAGCCCTGCCCTCAGCCCAGCCCCAGCCCTGGACCCAGCCCCATCCCTGCCTCAGCCCAGCCCCAGCCCCAGCCCAGCACAGCCACAGCCACAGCCACAGCCCAGCCCCAGCCCTGGACCCAGACCCAGCCCAGCCCCAGCCCAGCCCCAGCCACAGCCCCAGCCCCAGCCCTGGACCCAGCCCCCGCCCCATCCCTGCCCCAGCCCAGCCCCAGCCCCAGCCCAGCACAGCCCCAGGCCCGGCCCCTGCCCCAGCCCCAGCCCCAGTCCTGCCCCATCCCAGCACCCATCTCCAGCCCTGCCCAAGCCCTGCCCTCAGCCCAGACCCCAGCCCCAGCGCAGCCCCGGCCCCAGCCCTGCCCCAGCACCAGCCCTAGCCCAGCCAGGCCCTCAGCCCAGCCCCAGCCAGGCCCCAGCCATGTCCGCAGACCCAGCCCCAGCCCCAGCCTCGTCCCCAGACCAGCCCCAGCCCCAGCCCAACTCCAGCACAGCCCCAGCAACCGGGCCCAGCCCCGCCCCATGCCCAGCCCCAGCCCCAGCCATGCCACGAGTCCAGCCCCAGCCCAAGGCCCAGCCTCCAGCCTAGTCCTGCCCCAGCCCCGGCCCCAACCTCAGTGCCAGCCCTGCTCCCAGCCCCAGCCCCAGCCCTGGCTCCAGCCCTACCCCAGCCCTGCCCCAGCCTCGGACCCAGCCCTTTCCCAGGCCCAGCCCAGAACCCAGCCCAGCCTCAGCCCCAGCCCCAGCCTAGCCCCAGCCCCAGCCCCAACCTCAGTCGCAGCCCTGCTCCCAGCCCCGCTCCCAGCCCCGACCCCAGCCCCAGCCCCAGCCCTTCCCCAACCCCAGCCCTAGCCCAGCCGTGCCCTCAGCCCCAGCCACAGCCCTGCCCCAGCCCAGCGCGAGCCACAACCCAGCCCCAGCCCCAGCATTGTCCCAGCCCCAGTCCTGCCCCAGCCCCAGCCCCAGCCCTGTCCCAGCCCCAGTCCTGCCCCACCCCAGCCCCAGCCCAGCCATAGACTTGGTTCCCGCCCCAGCCCCAGCCCTGCCCCCAGACCAGCCCCAGGCCAAGGCCCAGCCTCCAGACCAGTCCTGCTTCAGCACCGGCCCAAACCCAGCCCCAGCCCCGGCCCAAACCTCAGTCCCAGCCCAGCCCCAACCCCGGCCCCAGCCACAGCCCAGCCCCAGCCCCATTCCTGCCCAAAGCCCTGCCCCAGCCCCAGCCCTACACCAGCCCTGCCCCAGCCTTGGGCCCAGCCCTGCCCAGCCCCACCCTCGGCCCCAGCCCAGCCCCAGCCCCAGACCTGCCCCAGCCCAGCCCCAGCCACCGCCCAGCCCCAGCCCTGGACCCAGCCCCAGCCCCAGCCCAGGACCCACCCCAGCCCCAGCCCCAGCCCTGCCCCAGCCCAGCCCCAGCACCAGCCCCAGCCTAGCCCCTGCCCTGGACCCAGCCCCAGCCCCAGCCCAGCCCCAGCCCCAGCCCTGCCCCAGAACAGCCCCAGCCACCGCCCAGCCCCAGCCCTGCCCCCAGCCCCTGGCCATCCCCACCCTGGGCCCAGCCCTAGCCCCACCCCAGCCTTATCCCCAGACCTGCCCAGCCCAGCCCCAGCCACAGCGCAGCCCCAGCCCTGGACCCCAGCCTCGGGCCCAGCCCTGCCCCAGGCCCTGCACAGCCCCAGCCCTGCCCCAGCCCTGTCCCCAGTCCCAGTCCCAGCCCCAGCCCCAGACCAGCCCCAGCCCAGCACCTGCCCCAGCCCTACCCCAGCCCAGTCCTGGTCCCAGCCCAGGTCCAGCCCTGCCCCAGCCCAAGCCTCAGTCCCAGCCACAGCCTCATCCGTTCCCCCAGCCCAGCCCCAGCCCCAGCCCTGCCCCAGCCCAGCTCCAACCAGAACCCAGCCCCAGCCCTGGACCGAGCCCCTGCCCCAGCCCTGTCCCAGTCCCTGCCTCAGCCCCAGCCCCAGCCCCACCCCTGGCCCCAGCCCCGGCCCCAGCACAGCCCTAGCCCAGCCCTGTTCCAGCCCACGCACTGCCCCAGCCCCAGCCCTGCACCCAACCCAGCCCCAGCCCGGCCCCAGCCCTGCCCCAGCTCTGGCCCCAGCCCTGACCCCAGCCCCGGCCCCTGCCCCAGCCGTAGCCCTAGCCCAGCCCTGACCTCAGCCCCAGCCACAACCCAGCCCCAGCCTAGACCCAGCCAAAGCCCCAGCCCCAGCCCTGCCCCAGCCCTGCCCTCAGCCCAGCCCCACCCCTTCCCCAGCCCCAGCTCTTCCCTGGACCCACCCCCAGCCCCACCCCAGCCTCATCCCCAGCCCTGCCCCAGCCCAGCCCCAGCCACAGCGCAGCCCCAGCCCAGACCCAGCCACAGCCCCAGGCCCAGCCCCGCCCAAGCCCAGACCCAGCCACAACCCAGCCCCAGCCCGGGACCCAGCCCCTGCCCCAGCCCTGCCCCAGCCCTGCCCTCAGCCCAGCCCCAGCCCTTCCCCAGCCCCAGCCCTACCCCAGCCCTGCCCCAGCCTTGGGTCCAGTCCTGCCCCAGCCCCAGCCCCACCCCCAGCCATAGATTTGGTTCCAGCCCCAGCCCCAGCCTGGCCCGAGCCCTGCCACAGACCCGGCCCCAGCCCTGCCCGAGACCCAGCCCCAGCCCCGGCCCCAACACCGGCCCAAGCCCTGCCCCAGCCCCAGCCCTGTTCGCAGCCCCAGCCCCACACTCGGCCTCAGCCCAGCCCTGCTCTACCCCAGCCCTGCCCCAGACTCGGGCCCAGCCCTGTCCCAGGCCCAGCCCAGAACCCAGCCCAGCCTCAACCCCGGCCCCAGCCCTGCCCCAGCCCCACCCCTAGCCTAGCCCTGCCCTCAGCCCAGCCCCAGCCCTGCCCCAGCCCCAGCCCTAGCCCATCCCTGCCCCCAGCCCTGCTCCCAGCCCCAGCCCCAGCCCTGTCCCAGCCCCAACCCAGCCATAGACTTGGTTCCCGCCCCAGCCCCAGCCCAGAACCCAGCCCAGCCTCAGCCCCGGCCACAGCCCTGCCCCAGCCCCAGACCTAGCCCAGCCCTGCCCTCAGCCCAGGCCCATCCCAGCCCCAGCCACAGCCCCAGCCCCACCCTCGGCCTCAGCCCAGCCCTGCCCTACATAAGCCCTGCCCCAGCCTCGGGCCCAGCCCTTTCCCAGGCTCAGCCCGGAACCCAGCCCAGCCTCAACCCCGGCCCCAGCCCTGCCCCAGCCCCAGCCCCACCCCTAGCCCAGCCCTGCCCACAGCCCCAGCCCCAGCCCCAGCCCAGCCCCAGCCACAGCCCAGCCCCAGCCCTGGACCCAGCCCCATCCCTGCCTCAGCCCAGCCCCAGCCCCAGCCCAGCAAAGCCCCAGCCCCAGCCACAGCCCAGCCCCAGCCCTGGACCCAGACCCAGCCCAGCCCCAGCCCAGCCCCAGCCCTGCCCCAGCCCCCGCCCCATCCCTACCCCAGCCCAGCCCCAGCCCCAGCCCAGCACAGCCCCAGCCCCGGCCCCTGCCCCAGCCCCAGTCCCAGCCCCAGTCCTGCCCCATTCCAGCCCCCATCTCCAGCCCTGCCCAAGCCCTGCCCTCAGCCCAGACCCCAGCCCCAGCCCAGCCCCGGCCCCAGCCCTGCCCCGGCACCAGCCCCAGCCCAGCCCCGGCCCCAGCCCTGCCCCAGCCCCAGCCCCAGCCCCAGCCTCGTCCCCAGCCCAGCCCCAGCCCCAGCCCAACCCCAGCAACCGGGCCCAGCCCTGCCCCATGCACAGCCCTAGCCCCAGCCATGCCACGAGTCCAGCCCCAGCCCAAGGCCCAGCCTCCAGCCTAGTCCTGCCCCAGCCCCGGCCCCAACCTCAGTGCCAGCCCTGCCCCAGCCTCGGGCCCAGCCCTGTCCCAGGCCCAGCCCAGAACCCAGCCCAGCCTCAGCCCCGGCCCCAGCCCAGCCCCAGCCCTAGCCCCAACCTCAGTCCCAGCCCTGCTCCCAGCCCCGACCCGAGCCCCGGCCCCAGCCCTACCCCAGCCCTGCCCTCAGCCCCAGCCCCAGCCCAGCCCCAGCCACAGCCCAGCCCCAGCCCTGGACCCAGCCCCAGTCGCAGCCCCGGTCCCAGCCCAGACCCTAGCCCAGCCTCAGCCCCGGCTCCAGTCCCCGCCCCAGCCCAGCCCTGCTCCCAGCCCCAGCCCCAGACCTGTCCCAGCCCCTGCCCAGCCAGAGTCTTGGTTCCCGCCCCAGCCCCAGCCCAGAACCCAGCCCAGCCTCAGCCCCGGCCGCAGCCCTGCCCCAGCCCCAGACCTAGCCCAGCCCTGCCCTCAGCCCAGGCCCATCCCAGCCCCAGCCCCAGCCCCACCCTCGTCCTCAGCCCAGCCCTGCCCTACCCCAGCCCTGCTCCAGCCTCGGGCCCAGCCCTGACCCAGGCCCAGCCCAGAACCCAGCCAGCCTCAACCCCGGACCCAGCCCTGCCCCAGCCCCACCCCTAGCCTAGCCCTGCCCTCAGCCCAGCCCCAGCCCTTCCCCAGCCCCAGCCCTAGCCCAGACCTGCCGTCAGACCCAGCCCCAGCCCAGCCCCAGCCACAGTCCAGCCCCAGCCCTGGATCCAGCCCTAGCCCAGCCCCAGCCCCAGCCCTGCCTAATCCCTGCCCCAGCCCTGCCCCAGTCCCAGCCCCAGCCCCAGCCGTGCCCCTGCCCTGGACCCAGACCCAGCCCAGCCCCAGCCCCAACCCTGCCCCAGCCCAGCCCCAGCCACAGCCCAGCCCCAGTCCTGGACCCAGCCCCAGCCCAGCCCCAGCCCCAACCCTGCCCCAGCCCCAGACCCAGCCCCAGTCCTGCACCCAGCCCCAGCCCAGCCCCAGCCCCAACCCTGCCCCAGCCCCAGACCCAGCCCTGGACCCAGCCCCAGTCGCAGCCCCGGCCCCAGCCCACCCCCTGCCGCAGCCCCACTCCCATCCCTGCTTCCAGCCCATCCCCATCCCCACCCCGGCCCCTGCCCCAGTCCCAGCCCAGCCCCAGCTCTGCCCTGGACCCACCCCCAGCCCCACCCCAGCCTCATCCCCAGCCCTGCCCCAGCCCAGCCCCAGCCACAGCGCAGCCCCAGCCCTGGACCCCAGCCTCGGGCCCAGCCCTGCTCCAGGCCCAGCCCAGACCCCAGCCCAGGCCCACCCACGGCCCCATCCCCGGCCCCAGCCCAGCCCTAGCCCAGCCCTGCCCTTATCCCTACCCCAGCCCTACCCAAGCCCTGTCCCCAGCCCCAGTCCCAGCCTCAGCCCCAGCCCCAGACCAGCCCTAGCCCAGCACCTGCCCCAGCCCTACCCCAGCCCAGTCCCGGTCCCAGCCCAGCCCCAGCCCTGCCCCAGCTCTGGCCCCAGCCCTGTCCCCAGCCCC
This sequence comes from Melanerpes formicivorus, assembly GCF_026170545.1. Classification (NCBI taxonomy): domain Eukaryota; kingdom Metazoa; phylum Chordata; class Aves; order Piciformes; family Picidae; genus Melanerpes; species Melanerpes formicivorus. Next base: position 28,031 of record NW_027143713.1, read on the forward strand.
GGCCCCTCCCCCAGCCCCAGACCTAGCCCAGCCCTGCCCTCAACCCCAGCCCTGGACCCAGCCCCAGCCCTGCCCCAGCCCAACCCCAGCCCCAGCCCTGCCCCAGCCCAGACCCAGCCACAGCCACCGCACCAGCCCTGCCCCAGCCCAGACTCAGCCACAGCCACAGCCCCAGCCCTGCCCCAGCCCTGGACCCAGACCCAGCCCAGCCCCAGCCCAACCCCAGCCACAGCCCCAGCCCCAGCCCTGCCCCAGCCCCCGCCCCATCCCTGCCCCAGCCCAGCCCTGGCCCCTGCCCCAGCCCCAGCCCCAGCCCCAGTCCTGCCCCATCCCAGCCCCCATCTCCAGCCCTGCCCAAGCCCTGCCCTCAGCCCAGACCCCAGCCCCAGCCCAGCCCCGGCCCCAGCCCTGCCCCAGCACCAGCCCTAGCCCAGCCAGGCCCTCAGCCCAGCCCCAGCCAGGCCCTCAGCCCAGCCCCAGCCAGGCCCCGGCCCTGTCCGCAGCCCCAGTCCCAGCCCCAGCCCCAGCCTCGTCCCCAGCCCAGCCCCAGCCCCAACCCTGCCCCAGCCCAGCCACAGCCACAGCCCAGCCCCTGCCCTGGACCCAGCCCCAGTCGCAGCCCCGGCCCCAGCCCAGACCCTAGCCCAGCCTCAGCCCCGGCTCCAGTCCCCACCCCAGCCCAGCCTAGCACCAGCCCCGGCCCCACCCTCGGCCCCAGCCACAGCCCAACCCCAGCCCCGGCCCCAGCCCAGCCCTAGCCCAGCCCTGCCCCAGCCCCAGCCATAGCCCAGCCCCAGCCCCAGCCCCACCCCCCGGCACCAGCCCAGCCCCTGCCCAGCCCCACTCCCATCCCTGCCCCCAGCCCTGCCCCAGCCACAGCCCCAGCCCCAGCCCTGGACCCAGGCCCAGTCGCAGACTCGGCCCCAGCCCAGACCCTAGCCCAACCTCAGCCCCGGCTCCAGTCCCCGCCCCAGCCCAGCCCAGAACCCAGCCCAGCACCAGCCCCGGCCTCAGCCCTGCCGCAGCCCCAGTCCTGCCCCAGCCCCAGCCCAGACATAGATTTGGTCCCAGCCCAGCCCCAGCCCTACCCCAGCTCAGCCCCAGCCCCAGCCCTACCCCAGCCCAGCCCCAGCCCCAGCCTTGCCCCAGTCCCTGCCCCAGCCCAGTCCTGGTCCCAGCCCAGCCCCAGCCCTGCCCCAGCCCAAGCCCTAGCCCAGCCCTACCCTCAGGCCCCAGCCCCAGCCGCAGCCCCAGCCCTGCCCTAGACTTGGTTCCGGCCCTGACCCCAGCCCTGCCCTCAGCCCAGCCCCAGCCAGGCCCCAGCCCTGTCCGCAGCCCCAGCCCCACCCTCGGCCTCAGCCCAGCCCTGCCCTACCCCTGCCCTGCCCCAGCCTCGGGCCCAACCCTGTCCCAGGCCCAGGCCCAGGCCAGAACCCAGCCCAGCCCCAGCCCCACCCCTAGCCTAGCCTTGCCCTCAGCCCAGCCCCAGCCCTGCCCCAGCCCCAGCCCTAGCCCCAGCCCAGACCCAGCCCCAGCCCAGCCCCAGCCAAAGCCCCAGCCCCAGCCCTGCCCCAGCCCCCGCCCGATCCCTGCCCCAGCCCAGCCCCAGCCCCAGCCCAGCCCCAGCCCTGGACCCAGGCCCAGCCCAGCCCCAGCCCAAGCCACAGCCCCAGCCCTGGACCCAGCCCCAGCCCAGCCCCAGCCCAGCGCCAGCCAAACCCCAGCCCCAGGCCTGGACCCAGCCCCAGTTCAGACCCAGCCCCAGCCCTGCCCCAGCCCAGCCCCAGCCACAGCCCAGCCCCAGCCCTGGACGCAGCCCTAGCCCAGCCCCAGCCCCAGCCCTGCCCAAGCCCTGCCCCAGCCCTGCCCCAGTCCCAGCCCTGCCCCAGCCCTGGACCCAGCCCTAGCCCAGCCCCAGCCCCAGCCCTGCCCAAGCCCTGCCCCAGCCCTGCCCCAGTCCCAGCCCTGCCCCAGCCCAGACCCAGCCACAGCCACAGCCCCAGCCCTATCCCAGCCCAGCCCCAGCCACAACACAGCCCCAGCCCTGGACCCAGCCCCAGATGCATCCCCAGACCCAGCCCTGCCCCAGCCCTTCCCCAGCCCCAGCCCTAGCCCAGACCTGCCGTCAGACCCAGCCCCAGCCCAGCCCCAGCCACAGCCCAGCCCCAGCACTGGACCCAGCCCTAGCCCAGCCCCAGCCCCAGCCCTGCCCCAGCCCTGCCCTCAGCCCAGCCCCAGCACTTCCCCAGCCACAGCTCTAGCCCAGACCTGCCCTCAGCCCCAGCCCCAGCCCAGCCCCAGCGACAGTCCAGCCCCAGCCCTGGACCCAGCCCTAGCCCAGCCCCAGCCCCCAGCCCTGCCTAATCCCTGCCCCAGCCCTGCCCCAGACCCAGCCCCAGCCCTGCCCCTGCCCTGAACCCAGCCCCAGCCCAGCCCCAGCCCCAACCCTGCCCCAGCCCAGCCCCAGCCACAGCCCAGCCCCAGCCCTGGACCCAGGCCCAGCCCAGCCCCAGCCCAAGCCACAGCCCCAGCCCTGGACCCAGCCCCAGCCCAGCCCCAGCCCAGCGCCAGCCAAACCCCAGCCCCAGGCCTGGACCCAGCCCCAGTTCAGACCCAGCCCCAGCCCTGCCCCAGCCCAGCCCCAGCCACAGCCCAGCCCCAGCCCTGGACGCAGCCCTAGCCCAGCCCCAGCCCCAGCCCTGCCCAAGCCCTGCCCCAGCCCTGCCCCAGTCCCAGCCCTGCCCCAGCCCTGGACCCAGCCCTAGCCCAGCCCCAGCCCCAGCCCTGCCCAAGCCCTGCCCCAGCCCTGCCCCAGTCCCAGCCCTGCCCCAGCCCAGACCCAGCCACAGCCACAGCCCCAGCCCTATCCCAGCCCAGCCCCAGCCACAACACAGCCCCAGCCCTGGACCCAGCCCCAGATGCATCCCCAGACCCAGCCCTGCCCCAGCCCTTCCCCAGCCCCAGCCCTAGCCCAGACCTGCCGTCAGACCCAGCCCCAGCCCAGCCCCAGCCACAGCCCAGCCCCAGCGCTGGACCCAGCCCTAGCCCAGCCCCAGCCCCAGCCCTGCCCCAGCCCTGCCCTCAGCCCAGCCCCAGCACTTCCCCAGCCACAGCTCTAGCCCAGACCTGCCCTCAGCCCCAGCCCCAGCCCAGCCCCAGCGACAGTCCAGCCCCAGCCCTGGACCCAGCCCTAGCCCAGCCCCAGCCCCAGCCCTGCCTAATCCCTGCTCCAGCCCTGCCCCAGACCCAGCCCCAGCCCTGCCCCTGCCCTGAACCCAGCCCCAGCCCAGACCCAGCCCCAACCCTGCCCCAGCCCAGCCCCAGCCACAGCCCAGCCCCAGCCCTGGACCCACCCGCAGTCGCAGCCCCAGCCCCAGCCCAGACCCTAGCCCAGCCTCAGCCCCAGCTCCAGTCCCTGCCCCAGACCCAGCCCCAGCCCTGCCCCTGCCCTGAACCCAGCCCCAGCCCAGCCCCAGCCCCAACCCTGCCCCAGCCCAGCCCCAGCCACAGCCCAGCCCCAGCCCTGGACCCAGGCCCAGCCCAGCCCCAGCCCAAGCCACAGCCCCAGCCCTGGACCCAGCCCCAGCCCAGCCCCAGCCCAGCGCCAGCCAAACCCCAGCCCCAGGCCTGGACCCAGCCCCAGTTCAGACCCAGCCCCAGCCCTGCCCCAGCCCAGCCCCAGCCACAGCCCAGCCCCAGCCCTGGACGCAGCCCTAGCCCAGCCCCAGCCCCAGCCCTGCCCAAGCCCTGCCCCAGCCCTGCCCCAGTCCCAGCCCTGCCCCAGCCCTGGACCCAGCCCTAGCCCAGCCCCAGCCCCAGCCCTGCCCAAGCCCTGCCCCAGCCCTGCCCCAGTCCCAGCCCTGCCCCAGCCCAGACCCAGCCACAGCCACAGCCCCAGCCCTATCCCAGCCCAGCCCCAGCCACAACACAGCCCCAGCCCTGGACCCAGCCCCAGATGCATCCCCAGACCCAGCCCTGCCCCAGCCCTTCCCCAGCCCCAGCCCTAGCCCAGACCTGCCGTCAGACCCAGCCCCAGCCCAGCCCCAGCCACAGCCCAGCCCCAGCGCTGGACCCAGCCCTAGCCCAGCCCCAGCCCCAGCCCTGCCCCAGCCCTGCCCTCAGCCCAGCCCCAGCACTTCCCCAGCCACAGCTCTAGCCCAGACCTGCCCTCAGCCCCAGCCCCAGCCCAGCCCCAGCGACAGTCCAGCCCCAGCCCTGGACCCAGCCCTAGCCCAGCCCCAGCCCCAGCCCTGCCTAATCCCTGCCCCAGCCCTGCCCCAGACCCAGCCCCAGCCCTGCCCCTGCCCTGAACCCAGCCCCAGCCCAGACCCAGCCCCAACCCTGCCCCAGCCCAGCCCCAGCCACAGCCCAGCCCCAGCCCTGGACCCACCCGCAGTCGCAGCCCCAGCCCCAGCCCAGACCCTAGCCCAGCCTCAGCCCCAGCTCCAGTCCCTGCCCCAGCCCAGCCCTGCTCCCAGCCCTGCCGCAGCCCCAGCCCCAGCCCTGGACCCAGCCCCAGCCCTGCCCCAGCCCTGGACTAAGCCCCAGCTGCAGCCCCAGCCCCAGCCCAGCCCAGCCCTAGCACAGCTCTGCACAGCCCCAGCCCCAGCCCATACCTGCCCTCAGCCACAGCCCAGCCCCTGCCCTGCCCCGGCCCAGCCCCAGCCCCAGCCACAGCCCAGCCCCAGCCCTGGACCCAGCCCCAGCCCCAGCCCTAGACCCAGCCTTACCCCAGCCCTTTCCCCGGCCCCAGCCCAGCCCTGGACCCAGCCCTGTTCCAGCCCCCCGCCCTGCCCCAGCCCCAGCCCTGCACACAACCCAGCCCCAGCCTGGCCCCAGCTATGCCCCAGCTCTGGCCCCAGCCCTGTCCCCAGCCCCGGCCCCTGCCCCAGCCCCAGCCCTGCCCCGGCCCAGCCCCAGCCCCAGCGCAGCCCCAGCCCTGCCCCAGCCCAGCCCCACTCCCATCCCTGCCCCCAGCCCTGCCCCAGCCCTGTCCCCAGCCCCGGCCCCTGCCCCAGCCCCAGCCCTGCCCCGGCCCAGCCCCAGCCCCAGCCCCAGCCCCAGCCCTGCCCCAGCCCTGCCCTAAGCCCAGCCCCAGCCCTTCCCCAGCCCCAGCCCCAGCCCCAGCCCTGCCCCAGCCCTGCCCTAAGCCCAGCCCCAGCCCTTCCCCAGCCCCAGCCCTGCCCAAGCCCTGCCCCAGCCCTGCCCCAGTCCCAGCCCCAGCCCCAGTCCTGCCCCTGCCCTGGACCCAGCCCCAGCCCAGCCCCAGCCCCAACCCTGCCCCAGCCCTGCTCCCATCCCCAGCCCAGCCAGAGACTTGGTTCTTGCCCCAGCCCCAGCCCAGAACCCAGCCCAGCCTCAGCCCCGGCCGCAGCCCTGCCCCAGCCCTGGACCTAGCCCAGCCCTGCCCTCAGCCCAGGCCCATCCCAGCCCCAGCCCCAGCCCCACCCTCGGCCTCAGCCCAGCCCTGCCCTACATAAGCCCTGCCCCAGCCTCGGGCCCAGCCCTGACCCAGGCCCAGCCCAGAACCCAGCCCAGCCTCAACCCTGGCCCCAGCCCTGCCCCAGCCCCACCTCTAGCCTAGCCCTGCCCTCAGACCAGCCCCAGCCCTGCCCCAGCCCCAGCCCCAGCCCCAGCCCAGCCCCAGCCACAGCCCAGCCCCAGCCCTGGACCCAGCCCCATCCCTGCCTCAGCCCAGCCCCGGCCCCAGCCCAGCACAGCCCCCAGCCCCAGCCACAGCCCAGCCCCAGCCCTGGACCCAGACCCAGCCCAGCCCCAGCCCAACCCCAGCCACAGCCCCAGCCCCAGCCCTGCCCCAGCCCCCCGCCCCATCCCTTGCCCCAGCCCAGCCCCGGCCCCTGCCCCATCCCAGCCCCAGCCCCAGTCCTGCCCCATCCCAGCCCCCATCTCCAGCCCTGCCCAAGCCCTGCCCTCAGCCCAGACCCCAGCCCCAGCCCAGCCCCGGCCCCAGCCCTGCCCAGCACCAGCCCTAGCCCAGCCAGGCCCTCAGCCCAGCCCAGCCAGGCCCTCAGCCCAGCCCCAGCCAGGCCCCGGCCCTGTCCGCAGCCCCAGTCCCAGCCCCAGCCCCAGCCTCGTCCCCAGCCCAGCCCCAGCCCCAACCCTGCCCCAGCCCAGCCACAGCCACAGCCCAGCCCCTGCCCTGGACCCAGCCCCAGTCGCAGCCCCGGCCCCAGCCCAGACCCTAGCCCAGCCTCAACCCCGGCTCCAGTCCCCACCCCAGCCCAGCCTAGCACCAGCCCCGGCCCCACCCTCGGCCCCAGCCACAGCCCAACCCCAGCCCCGGCCCCAGCCCAGCCCTAGCCCAGCCCTGCCCCAGCCCCAGCCATAGCCCAGCCCCAGCCCCAGCCCCACCCCCGGCCCCAGCCCAGCCCCTGCCCAGCCCCACTCCCATCCCTGCCCCCAGCCCTGCCCCAGCCACAGCCCCAGCCCAGCCCTGGACCCAGGCCCAGTCGCAGACTCGGCCCCAGCCCAGACCCTAGCCCAACCTCAGCCCCGGCTCCAGTCCCCGCCCCAGCCCAGCCCAGAACCCAGCCCAGCACCAGCCCCGGCCTCAGCCCTGCCGCAGCCCCAGTCCTGCCCCAGCCCCAGCCCAGACATAGATTTGGTCCCAGCCCAGCCCCCAGCCCTACCCCAGCTCAGCCCCAGCCCCAGCCCTACCCCAGCCCAGCCCCAGCCCCAGCCTTGCCCCAGTCCCTGCCCCAGCCCAGTCCTGGTCCCAGCCCAGCCCCAGCCCTGCCCCAGCCCAAGCCCTAGCCCAGCCCTACCCTCAGGCCCCCAGCCCCAGCCCGCAGCCCCAGCCCTGCCCTAGACTTGGTTCCGGCCCTGACCCCAGCCCTGCCCTCAGCCCAGCCCCAGCCAGGCCCAGCCCCTGTCCGCAGCCCCCAGCCCCACCCTCGGCCTCAGCCCAGCCCTGCCCTACCCCTGCCCTGCCCCCAGCCTCGGGCCCAACCCTGTCCCAGGCCCAGGCCCAGGCCAGAACCCAGCCCAGCCCCCAGCCCCACCCCCTAGCCTAGCCTTGCCCTCAGCCCAGCCCCAGCCCTGCCCCAGCCACAGCCCTAGCCCAGCCCTGACCACAGCCCCAGCCCTAGCCCCAGCCCAGCCCCAGCCCCAGCCCAGCCCCAGCCCTGGACCCAGGCCCAGCCCAGCCCCAGCCCAAGCCACAGCCCCAGCCCTGGACCCAGCCCCAGCCCTGCCCCAGCCCAGCGCCAGCCAAACCCCAGCCCCAGGCCTGGACCCAGCCCCAGTTCAGACCCAGCCCCAGCCCTGCCCCAGCCCAGCCCCAGCCACAGCCCAGCCCCAGCCCTGGACGCAGCCCTAGCCCAGCCCCAGCCCCAGCCCTGCCCAAGCCCTGCCCCAGCCCTGCCCCAGTCCCAGCCCTGCCCCAGCCCTGGACCCAGCCCTAGCCCAGCCCCAGCCCCAGCCCTGCCCAAGCCCTGCCCCAGCCTGCCCCAGTCCCAGCCCTGCCCCAGCCCAGACCCAGCCGCAGCCACAGCCCCAGCCCTATCCCAGCCCAGCCCCAGCCACAACACAGCCCAGCCCTGGACCCAGCCCCAGATGCATCCCCAGACCCAGCCCTGCCCCAGCCCTTCCCCAGCCCCAGCCCTAGCCCAGACCTGCCGTCAGACCCAGCCCCAGCCCAGCCCCAGCCACAGCCCAGCCCCAGCGCTGGACCCAGCCCTAGCCCAGCCCCAGCCCCAGCCCTGCCCCAGCCCTGCCCTCAGCCCAGCCCCAGCACTTCCCCAGCCACAGCTCTAGCCCAGACCTGCCCTCAGCCCCAGCCCCAGCCCAGCCCCAGCGACAGTCCCAACCCAGCCCTGGACCCAGCCCTAGCCCAGCCCCAGCCCAGCCCCAGCCCCAGCCCTGCCTAATCCCTGCCCCAGCCTGCCCCAGACCCAGCCCCAGCCCTGCCCCTGCCCTGAACCAAGCCCCAGCCAGACCCAGCCCCAACCCTGCCCCAGCCCAGCCCCAGCCACAGGCCAGCCCCAGCCCTGGCACCCGCAGTCGCAGCCCCAGCCCCAGCCCAGACCCTAGCCCAGCCTCAGCCCCAGCTCCAGTCCCTGCCCCAGCCCAGCCCTGCTCCCAGCCCTGCCGCAGCCCCAGCCCCAGCCCTGGACCCAGCCCCAGCCCTGCCCCAGCCCTGGACTAAGCCCCAGCTGCAGCCCCAGCCCCAGCCCAGCCCAGCCCTAGCACAGCTCTGCACAGCCCCAGCCCCAGCCCATACCTGCCCTCAGCCACAGCCCAGCCCCTGCCCTGCCCCGGCCCAGCCCCAGCCCCAGCCACAGCCCAGCCCCAGCCCTGGACCCAGCCCCAGCTCAGCCCCAGCCCCAGCCCTGCCCCAGCCCAGACCCCAGCCACAGCCACAGCACCAGCCCCAGCCCCAGCCCAGCCCCAGCCCCAGCCCCATCCCCAGCCCTGCCCCAGCCCAGCCCCAGCCACAACCCAGCCCCAGCCCTGGACCCAGCCCCAGCCCCAGCCCTGCCCCAGCCCTGCCCTCAGCCCCAGCCCCAGCCCACTGTAGCCACAGCCCAGCCGCAGCCCTGGACCCAGCCCCAGCCCCAGCCCTGCACCCAGCCCCTACCCCAGCCCTGTCCCCAGCCCCAGCCCCAGCCCCTGCCCCAGCCCCAGCCCTGCCCCGGCCCAGCCTGACTCCCATCCCTGCCCCCAGCCCTGCCCCGGCCCAGCCCCGGCCCCAGCCCAGCCCCACTCCCATCCCTGCCCCCAGCCCTGCCCTCAGCCCAGCCCCAGCCCCAGCCCCCAGGCCAGCCCCAGCCCTAGCTCACCACTGCCCTCACCCCAGGCCCAGCCCAGCCCCCAGCCCAGCCCCACCCATGGTCCCCAGCCCCGGCCCCAGCCCAGCCCTAGCCCAGCCCTGCCCCAGCCCCTGCCCTGCCCCAGCCCCTGCCCTGCACCGAACCCAGCCCCAGCCCCCGGCCCCTGTCGGGGCCCCACCCCAAGCCCAGCCATGCCCTCAGCCCCAGCCCCAGCCCCAGCCCAGTCCCAGCCACAGCCCAGCCCCCAGCCCTGGACCCAGCCCCAGTCGCAGCCCCAGCCCCAGCCCAGACCCTAGCCCAGCCTCAGCCCCGGCTCCAGTCCCCTGCCCCAGCCCAGCCCTGCTCCCAGCCCTGCCGCAGCCCCAGCCCCAGCCCCAACCTCGGCCCCAGCCACAGCCCAACCCCAGCCCTGGACCCATCCCCAGCCCTGCCCCAGCCCTGGACTAAGCCCCAGCCGCAGCCCCAGCCCCAGCCCAGCCCCTGCCACAGCCCCGGCCCCAGCCCAGACCCTATCCCAGCCTCATCCCCCGGCTCCAGTCCCCGCCCCAGCCCAGCCCTGCTCCCAGCCCCAGCCCCAGCCCCGGCTCCATCCGTACCCCAGCCCTGCCACAGCCCAGCCCCAGCGCTGGACCCAGCCCCAGTCGCAGGCCCGGCTCCATTCCCCGCCCCAGCCCAGCCCAGAACCCAGCCCAGCACCAGCCCCGGCCCCAGCCCTGCCGCAGCCCCAGCCCCACTCCCAGCCCTAGCCCAGCCCCTGCCCCAGCCCCACTCCCATCCCTGCTTCCCAGCCCATCCCCATCCCCACCCAGGACCCAGCCCCAGCCCCAGCCCAGCCCCAGCTCTGACCTGGACCCACCCCCAGCCCCCACCCCAGCCTCATCCCCAGCCCTGCCCCAGCCCAGCCCCAGCCACAGCGCAGCCCCAGCCCTGGACCACAGCCTCGGGCCCAGCCCTGCCCCAGGCCCAGCCCCCGACCCCAGCACAGCCCCACCCACGGCCCCATCCCCGACCCCAGCCCAGCCCTAGCACAGCTCTGCACAGCCCCAGCCCCAGCCCATACCTGCCCTCAGCCACAGCCCAGCCCCAGCCCTGCCCCATCCCCAGCTCCATCCGTTCCCCCATCCCAGCCCAGACCCATCCCCATCCCTGCCCCCAGCCCAGCCCCAGCCCCAGCCCTACCCCAGCCCTGCCACAGCCCCAGCCCCAGCCCTGCCCCAGCCCCAGCCCTAGCCCAGCCCTGCCCCAGCCCTGCCACAGTCCCAGCCCCAGCCCCAGCCCCAGTCCTGCCCCTGCCCTGGACCCAGCCGCAGCCCAGCCCCAGCCCCAACCCTGCCCCAGCCCAGCCCCAGCCACAGCCCAGCCCCCAGCCCTGGACCCAGCCCCAGTCGCAGCCCCGGCCCCCAGCCCAGACCCTAGCCCAGCCTCAGCCCCGGCTCCAGTCCCTGCCCCAGCCCAGCCCTGCTCCCAGCCCTGCCGCAGCCCCAGCCCCAGCCCCACCCTCGGCCCCAGCCACAGCCCAACCCCAGCCCTGGACCCCATCCCCAGCCCTGCCCCAGCCCTGGACTAAGCCCCAGCCGCAGCCCCAGCCCCAGCCCAGCCCTAGCCCAGCCCTGCCCCAGCCCCAGCCACAGCCCAGCCCCAGCCCCAGCCCCCACCCCCAGGCCCCTGCCCAGACCCCTGCCCAGCCCCACTCCCATCCCTGCCCCCAGCCCTGCCCCAGCCCCAGCCCCAGCCCAAGGCCCAGCCTCCAGCCTAGTCCTGCCCCAGCCCCGGCCCCAACCCAGCCCCAGCCCCGGCCCCCACCTCAGTCCCAGCCCTGCTCCCCGCCCCCGGTCCCAGCTCCGGCTCCAACCCTACCCCAGCCCTGCCCTCAGCCCAGCCCCAGCCAGGCCCCCAGCCCTGTCCGCAGCCCCAGCCCCACCCTCAGCCTCAGCCCAGCCCTGCCCTACCCCTGCCCTGCCCCACCCTCGGGCCCAGCCCTGTCCCAGGCCCAGCCCAGAACCCAGTCCAGCCTCAAACCCCGGCCCCAGCCCAGCCCCAGCCCCACCCCTAGCCTAGCCCTGCCCTCAGCCCAGCCCCAGCCCTGCCCCAGCCCCAGCCCTAGCCCCAGCCCAGCCCCAGCCAAAGCACCAGACCAAGCCCTGCCCCAGCCCCCGCCCCAGCCCTGCCCCAGCCCAGCCCCAGCCCCAGCCCAGCACAGCCCCCAGCCCCAGCCACAGCCCAGCCCCAGCCCTGGACCCAGGCCCAGCCCTGCCCCAGCCCAGCCCCAGCCCCAGCCCAAGCCCCAGCCCTGGACCCAGACCCCAGCGCAGCGCCAGCCACAGCCCAGCCCCAGCCCTGGACCCAGCCCCAGTTCAGACCCAGCCCCAGCCCTGCCCCAGCCCAGCCCCAGCCACAGCCCAGCCCCAGCCCTGGACCCAGTCCTAGCCCAGCCCCAGCCCCAGCCTTGCCCAAGCCCTGCCCCAGCCCTGCCCCAGCCCCAGCCCTGCCCCAGCCCTTCCCCCAGCCCCCAGCCCTAGCCCAGACCTGCCCTCAGCCCCAGCCCCAGCCCAGCCCCAACCACAGTCCAGCCCCGGCGCTGGACCCCAGCCCTAGCCCAGCCCCAGCCCCAGCCCTGCCCCAGCCCTGCCCTCAGCCCAGCCCCCAGCCCTTCCCCAGCCCCAGCCCTAGCCCAGACCTGCTGTCAGACCCAGCCCCAGCCCAGCCCCAGCCACAGTCCAGCCCCCAGCCCTGGATCCAGCCCTAGCCCAGCCCCAGCCCCAGCCCTGCCTAATCCCTGCCCCAGCCCTGCCCCAGTCCCAGCCCCAGCCCCAGCCCTGCCCCCTGCCCTGGACCCAGACCCAGCCCAGCCGCAGCCCCAACCCTGCCCCAGCCCAGCCCCAGCCACAGCCCAGCCCCAGCCCTGGACCCAGCCCCAGTCGCAGCCCCCGGCCCCAGCCCAGACCCTAGCCCAGCCCTCAGCCCCGGCTCCAGTCCCTGCCCCAGCCCAGCCCTGCTCCCAGCCCCGGCCCCAGCCCCGGCTCCAGTCCCCGCCCCTGCCCAGCCCAGAACCCAGCCCAGCACCAGCCCCGGCCCCAGCCCTGCCGCAGCCCCCAGCCCCAGCCCCCACCTTCGGCCCCAGCCACAGCCCAACCCCAGCCCTGGACCCAGCAGTAGCCCTAGCCCAGCCCTGCCCCAGCCCCAGCCCCCAGCCCAGCCCCAGCCCCAGCCCCAGCCCCACCCCCGGCCCCAGCCCAGCCCCTGCCACAGCCCCAGCCCCAGCCCAGACCCCTAGCCCAGCCTCATCCCCGGCTCCATTCCCCGCCCCAGCCCAGCCCAGCCCTGCTCCCAGCCCCAGCCCCAGCCCCGGCTCCAGCCGTACCCCAGCCCTGCCACAGCCCAGCCCCAGCGCTGGACCCAGCCCCCAGTCGCAGGCCCGGCTCCAGTCCCCGCCCCAGCCCAGCCCTGGACCCAGCCCCAGTCCGAGCCCCGGCTCCATTCCCCGCCCCAGCCCAGCCCAGAACCCAGCCCAGCACCAGCCCCCGGCCCCAGCCCTGCCGCAGCCCCATTCCCACCCCCAGCCCTAGCCCAGCCCCAGCTCTGACCTGGACCCACCCCCAGCCCCACCCCAGCCTCATCCCCAGCCCTGCCCCAGCCCAGCCCCAGCCACAGCGCAGCCCCAGCCCTGGACCACAGCCTCGGGCCCAGCCCTGCCCCAGGGCCCAGCCCCGACCCCAGCACAGCCCCACCCATGGCCCCATCCCCGACCCCAGCCCAGCCCTAGCACAGCTCTGCACAGCCCCAGCCCCAGCCCATACCTGCCCTCAGCCACAGCCCAGCCCCAGCCCTGCCCCCGGCCCAGCCCCAGCCCCAGCCACAGCCCAGCCCCAGCCCTGGACCCAGCCCCAGCTCAGCCCCAGCCCAGCCCTGCCCCAGCCAGCCCAGCCCCAGCCCCAGCCCCAGCCCTAGCCCTGCCCCAGCCCCAGCCCCAGCCCCAGCCCCAGCCCTGCCCCAGCCCTGCTCTCAGCCCCAGCCCCAGCCCCACTGCAGCCACAGCCCAGCCGCAGCCCTGGACCCAGCCCCCAGCCCCAGCCCTGCACCCAGCCCTACCCCAGCCCTGTCCCCAGCCCCAGCCCTGCATCCAACCCAGCCCCAGCCCTGCCCCAGCTCTGGCCCCAGCCCTGTCCCCCAGCCCCGGGCCCCTGCCCCAGCCCCAGCCCTGCCCCGGCCCAGCCCCGGCCCCAGCCCAGTCTGACTCCTATCCCTGCCCCCAGCCCCTGCCCCGGCCCAGCCCCGGCCCCAGCCCAGCCCCACTCCCATCCCTGCCCCCAGCCCTGCCCTCAGCCCAGCCCCAGCCCCAGCCCCCAGGCCAGCCCCAGCCCTAGCCCACCCCTGCCCTCAGCCCAGGCCCAGCCCAGCCCCCAGCCCAGCCCCACCCACGGTCCCAGCCCCAGCCCCACCCTCGGCCCCAGCCACAGCCCAACCCCAGCCCTGGACCCATCCCCAGCCCTGCCCCAGCCCTGGACTAAGCCCCAGCCGCAGCCCCAGCCCCAGCCCAGCCCTAGCCCAGCCCTGCCCCAGCCCCAGCCAAAGCCCAGCCCCAGCCCCAGCCCCCACCCCAGGCCCCAGCCCAGACCCTGCCCAGCCCCCACTCCCATCCCTGCCCCCAGCCCTGCCCCAGCCACAGCCCAGCCCCAGCCCTGGACCCAGCCCCAGCCCCAGCCCCTAGACCCAGCCTTACCCCAGCCCTTTCCCCGGCCCCAGCCCAGCCCTGGACCCAGCCCTGTTCCAGCCCCCGCCCTGCCCCAGCCCCAGCCCTGCACACAACCCAGCCCCAGCCTGGCCCCAGCTATGCCCCAGCTCTGGCCCCAGCCCTGTCCCCAGCCCCGGCCCCTGCCCCAGCCCCAGCCCTGCCCCGGCCCAGCCCCAGCCCCAGCGCAAGCCCCAGCCCTGCCCCAGCCCAGCCCCACTCCCATCCCTGCCCCCAGCCCTGCCCCAGCCCTGTCCCCCAGCCCCCGGCCCCTGCCCCAGCCCCAGCCCTGCCCCGGCCCAGCCCCAGCCCCCAGCCCCAGCCCCAGCCCTGCCCCAGCCCTGCCCCAGTCCCAGCCCCAGCCCCAGTCCTGCCCCTGCCCTGGACCCAGCCCCAGCCCAGCCCCAGCCCCAACCCTGCCCCAGCCCAGCCACAGCCACAGCCCAGCCCCAGCCCTGGACCCAGCCCCAGTCGCAGCCCCGGCCCCAGCCCAGACCCTAGCCCAGCCTCAGCCCCGGCTCCAGTCCCCGCCCCAGCCCAGCCCTGCTCCCATCCCCAGCCCAGCCAGAGACTTGGTTCTTGCCCCAGCCCCAGCCCAGAACCCAGCCCAGCCTCAGCCCCGGCCGCAAGCCCTGCCCCAGCCCTGGACCTAGCCCAGCCCTGCCCTCAGCCCCAGGCCCATCCCAGCCCCAGCCCCAGCCCCACCCTCGGCCTCAGCCCAGCCCTGCCCTACATAAGCCCTGCCCCAGCCTCGGGCCCAGCCCTGGCCCAGGCCCAGCCCAGAACCCAGCCCAGCCTCAACCCCCGGCCCCCAGCCCTGCCCCAGCCCCACCTCTAGCCTAGCCCTGCCCTCAGCCCAGCCCCAGCCCTGCCCCAGCCCCAGCCCCAGCCCCTGCCCAGCCCCAGCCACAGCCCAGCCCCAGCCCTGGACCCAGCCCCATCCCTGCCTCAGCCCAGCCCCCGGCCCCAGCCCAGCACAGCCCCAGCCCCAGCCACAGCCCAGCCCCAGCCCTGGACCCAGACCCAGCCCAGCCCCAGCCCAACCCCAGCCACAGCCCCAGCCCCAGCCCTGCCCCAGCCCCCGCCCCATCCCTGCCCCAGCCCAGCCCCGGCCCCCTGCCCCATCCCAGCCCCAGCCCCAGTCCTGCCCCATCCCAGCCCCCATCTCCAGCCCTGCCCAAGCCCTGCCCTCAGCCCAGACCCCAGCCCCAGCCCAGCCCCGGCCCCAGCCCTGCCCCAGCACCAGCCCTAGCCCAGCCAGGCCCTCAGCCCAGCCCAGCCAGGCCCTCAGCCCAGCCCCCAGCCAGGCCCCCGGGCCCTGTCCGCAGCCCCAGTCCCCAGCCCCAGCCCCAGCCTCGTCCCCAGCCCAGCCCCAGCCCCAACCCTGCCCCAGCCCAGCCACAGCCACAGCCCAGCCCCTGCCCTGGACCCAGCCCCAGTCGCAGCCCCGGCCCCAGCCCAGACCCTAGCCCAGCCTCAGCCCCGGCTCCAGTCCCCACCCCAGCCCAGCCTAGCACCAGCCCCGGCCCCACCCTCGGCCCCAGCCACAGCCCAACCCCAGCCCCGGCCCCAGCCCAGCCCTAGCCCAGCCCTGCCCCAGCCCCAGCCATAGCCCAGCCCCAGCCCCAGCCCCACCCCCCGGCCCCAGCCCAGCCCCTGCCCAGCCCCACTCCCATCCCTGCCCCCCAGCCCTGCCCCAGCCACAGCCCCAGCCCCAGCCCTGGACCCAGGCCCAGTCGCAGACTCGGCCCCAGCCCTGACCCTAGCCCAACCTCAGCCCCGGCTCCAGTCCCCGCCCCAGCCCAGCCCAGAATCCAGCCCAGCACCAGCCCCGGCCTCAGCCCTGCCGCAGCCCCAGTCCTGCCCCAGCCCCAACCCAGACATAGATTTGGTCCCAGCCCAGCCCCAGCCCTACCCCAGCTCAGCCCCAGCCCCCAGCCCTACCCCCAGCCCCAGCCCCAGCCCCAGCCTTGCCCCAGTCCCTGCCCCAGCCCAGTCCTGGTCCCAGCCCAGCCCCAGCCCTGCCCCAGCCCAAGCCCTAGCCCAGCCCTACCCTCAGGCCCCAGCCCCAGCCGCAGCCCCCAGCCCTGCCCCTAGACTTGGTTCCGGCCCTGACCCCAGCCCTGCCCTCAGCCCCAGCCCCAGCCAGGCCCCAGCCCTGTCCGCAGCCCCAGCCCCCACCCTCGGCCTCAGCCCAGCCCCTGCCCTACCCCTGCCCTGCCCCAGCCTCGGGCCCAACCCTGTCCCAGGCCCAGGCCCAGGCCAGAACCCAGCCCAGCCCCAGCCCCACCCCTAGCCTAGCCTTGCCCTCAGCCCAGCCCCAGCCCTGCCCCAGCCACAGCCCTAGCCCAGCCCTGACCACAGCCCCAGCCCTAGCCCCAGCCCAGCCCCAGCCCCAGCCCAGCGCCAGCCAAACCCCAGCCCCAGGCCTGGACCCAGCCCCAGTTCAGACCCAGCCCCAGCCCTGCCCCAGCCCAGCCCCAGCCACAGCCCAGCCCCAGCCCTGGACGCAGCCCTAGCCCAGCCCCAGCCCCAGCCCTGCCCCAAGCCCTGCCCCAGCCCTGCCCCAGTCCCAGCCCCTGCCCCAGCCCTGGACCCAGCCCTAGCCCAGCCCCAGCCCCAGCCCTGCCCAAGCCCTGCCCCAGCCCCTGCCCCAGTCCCAGCCCTGCCCCAGCCCAGACCCAGCCACAGCCACAGCCCCAGCCCTATCCCAGCCCAGCCCCCAGCCACAACACAGCCCCAGCCCTGGACCCAGCCCCAGATGCATCCCCAGACCCAGCCCTGCCCCAGCCCTTCCCCAGCCCCAGCCCTAGCCCAGACCTGCCGTCAGACCCAGCCCCAGCCCAGCCCCAGCCACAGCCCAGCCCCAGCGCTGGACCCAGCCCCTAGCCCAGCCCCAGCCCCAGCCCTGCCCCAGCCCTGCCCTCAGCCCAGCCCCAGCACTTCCCCCAGCCACAGCTCTAGCCCAGACCTGCCCTCAGCCCCCAGCCCCAGCCCAGCCCCAGCGACAGTCCAGCCCCAGCCCTGGACCCAGCCCTAGCCCAGCCCCAGCCCAGCCCCAGCCCCAGCCCTGCCTAATCCCTGCCCCAGCCCTGCCCCCAGAACCCAGCCCCAGCCCTGCCCCTGCCCTGAACCCAGCCCCAGCCCAGACCCAGCCCCAACCCTGCCCCAGCCCAGCCCCAGCCACAGCCCAGCCCCAGCCCTGGACTCACCCGCAGTCGCAGCCCCAGCCCCAGCCCAGACCCTAGCCCAGCCTCAGCCCCAGCTCCAGTCCCTGCCCCAGCCCAGCCCTGCTCCCAGCCCTGCCGCAGCCCCCAGCCCCAGCCCTGGACCCAGCCCCCGCCCTGCCCCAGCCCTGGACTAAGCCCCAGCTGCAGCCCCAGCCCCAGCCCAGCCCAGCCCTAGCACAGCTCTGCACAGCCCCAGCCCCAGCCCATACCTGCCCTCAGCCACAGCCCAGCCCCTGCCCTGCCCCGGCCCAGCCCCAGCCCCAGCCACAGCCCAGCCCCAGCCCCTGGACCCAGCCCCAGCTCAGCCCCAGCCCCAGCCCTGCCCCCAGCCCAGACCCAGCCACAGCCACAGCACCAGCCCCAGCCCCAGCCCAGCCCCAGCCCCCAGCCCCATCCCCAGCCCCTGCCCCAGCCCCAGCCCCAGCCACAACCCAGCCCCAGCCCTGGACCCAGCCCCAGCCCCAGCCCTGCCCCAGCCCTGCCCTCAGCCCCAGCCCCAGCCCACTGTAGCCACAGCCCAGCCGCAGCCCTGGACCCAGCCCCAGCCCCAGCCCTGCACCCAGCCCTACCCCAGCCCTGTCCCCAGCCCCAGCCCCAGCCCCTGCCCCAGCCCCAGCCCTGCCCCGGCCCAGCCTGACTCCCATCCCTGCCCCCAGCCCTGCCCCGGCCCAGCCCCCGGGCCCCAGCCCAGCCCCACTCCCATCCCTGCCCCCAGCCCTGCCCCTCAGCCCAGCCCCAGCCCCAGCCCCCAGGCCAGCCCCAGCCCTAGCTCACCACTGCCCTCAGCCCAGGCCCAGCCCAGCCCCCAGCCCAGCCCCACCCATGGTCCCAGCCCCGGCCCCAGCCCAGCCCTAGCCCAGCCCTGCCCCAGCCCCTGCCCTGCCCCAGCCCCTGCCCTGCACCGAACCCAGCCCCAGCCCCGGCCCCTGTCGGGGCCCCCCACCCCAAGCCCAGCCATGCCCTCAGCCCCAGCCCCAGCCCCAGCCCAGTCCCAGCCACAGCCCAGCCCCAGCCCTGGACCCAGCCCCAGTCGCAGCCCCAGCCCCAGCCCAGACCCTAGCCCAGCCTCAGCCCCGGCTCCAGTCCCTGCCCCAGCCCAGCCCTGCTCCCAGCCCTGCCGCAGCCCCAGCCCCAGCCCCAACCTCGGCCCCAGCCACAGCCCAACCCCAGCCCTGGACCCATCCCCAGCCCTGCCCCAGCCCTGGACTAAGCCCCAGCCGCAGCCCCAGCCCCAGCCCAGCCCCTGCCACAGCCCCGGCCCCAGCCCAGACCCTATCCCAGCCTCATCCCCGGCTCCAGTCCCCGCCCCAGCCCAGCCCTGCTCCCAGCCCCAGCCCCAGCCCCGGCTCCATCCGTACCCCAGCCCTGCCACAGCCCAGCCCCAGCGCTGGACCCAGCCCCAGTCGCAGGCCCGGCTCCATTCCCCGCCCCAGCCCAGCCCAGAACCCAGCCCAGCACCAGCCCCGGCCCCCAGCCCTGCCGCAGCCCCAGCCCCACTCCCAGCCCTAGCCCAGCCCCTGCCCCAGCCCCACTCCCATCCCTGCTTCCAGCCCATCCCCATCCCCCACCCAGGACCCAGCCCCAGCCCCAGCCCAGCCCCAGCTCTGACCTGGACCCACCCCCCAGCCCCACCCCAGCCTCATCCCCAGCCCTGCCCCAGCCCAGCCCCAGCCACAGCGCAGCCCCAGCCCTGGACCACAGCCTCGGGCCCAGCCCTGCCCCAGGCCCAGCCCCGACCCCAGCACAGCCCCAACCCATGGCCCCATCCCCGACCCCAGCCCAGCCCTAGCACAGCTCTGCACCAGCCCCAGCCCCAGCCCATACCTGCCCTCAGCCACAGCCCAGCCCCAGCCCTGCCCCATCCCCAGCTCCATCCGTTCCCCCCATCCCAGCCCAGACCCATCCCCATCCCTGCCCCCAGCCCAGCCCCAGCCCCAGCCCTACCCCCAGCCCTGCCACAGCCCCAGCCCCAGCCCTGCCCCAGCCCCAGCCCTAGCCCAGCCCTGCCCCAGCCCTGCCACAGTCCCAGCCCCAGCCCCAGCCCCAGTCCTGCCCCTGCCCTGGACCCAGCCGCAGCCCAGCCCCAGCCCCAACCCTGCCCTAGCCCAGCCCCAGCCACAGCCCAGCCCCAGCCCTGGACCCAGCCCCAGTCGCAGCCCCGGCCCCAGCCCAGACCCTAGCCCAGCCTCAGCCCCGGCTCCAGTCCCTGCCCCAGCCCAGCCCTGCTCCCAGCCCTGCCGCAGCCCCAGCCCCAGCCCCACCCTCGGCCCCAGCCACAGCCCAACCCCAGCCCTGGACCCATCCCCAGCCCTGCCCCAGCCCTGGACTAAGCCCCAGCCGCAGCCCCAGCCCCAGCCCAGCCCTAGCCCAGCCCTGCCCCAGCCCCAGCCACAGCCCAGCCCCAGCCCCAGCCCCACCCCAGGCCCCTGCCCAGACCCTGCCCAGCCCCACTCCCATCCCTGCCCCCAGCCCTGCCCCAGCCCCAGCCCCAGCCCAAGGCCCAGCCTCCAGCCTAGTCCTGCCCCAGCCCCGGCCCCAACCCAGCCCCAGCCCCGGCCCCCACCTCAGTCCCAGCCCTGCTCCCCGCCCCGGTCCCAGCTCCGGCTCCAACCCTACCCCAGCCCTGCCCTCAGCCCAGCCCCAGCCAGGCCCCAGCCCTGTCCGCAGCCCCAGCCCCACCCTCAGCCTCAGCCCAGCCCTGCCCTACCCCTGCCCTGCCCCAGCCTCGGGCCCAGCCCTGTCCCAGGCCCAGCCCAGAACCCAGTCCAGCCTCAACCCCGGCCCCCAGCCCAGCCCCAGCCCCACCCCTAGCCTAGCCCTGCCCTCAGCCCAGCCCCAGCCCTGCCCCAGCCCCAGCCCTAGCCCCAGCCCAGCCCCAGCCAAAGCACCAGACCCAGCCCTGCCCCAGCCCCCGCCCCAGCCCTGCCCCAGCCCAGCCCCAGCCCCAGCCCAGCACAGCCCCAGCCCCAGCCACAGCCCAGCCCCAGCCCTGGACCCAGGCCCAGCCCAGCCCCAGCCCAGCCCCAGCCCCAGCCCAAGCCCCAGCCCTGGACCCAGCCCCAGCGCAGCGCCAGCCACAGCCCAGCCCCAGCCCTGGACCCAGCCCCAGCCCAGCCCCAGCCACAGCCCAGCCCCAGCCCTGGACCCAGTCCTAGCCCAGCCCCAGCCCCAGCCTTGCCCAAGCCCTGCCCCAGCCCTGCCCCAGCCCCAGCCCTGCCCCAGCCCTTCCCCAGCCCCAGCCCTAGCCCAGACCTGCCCTCAGCCCCAGCCCCAGCCCAACCCCAACCACAGCCCAGCCCCGGCGCTGGACCCAGCCCTAGCCCAGCCCCAGCCCCAGCCCTGCCCCAGCCCTGCCCTCAGCCCAGCCCCAGCCCTTCCCCCAGCCCCAGCCCTAGCCCAGACCTGCTGTCAGACCCAGCCCCAGCCCAGCCCCAGCCACAGTCCAGCCCCAGCCCTGGATCCAGCCCTAGCCCAGCCCCAGCCCCAAGCCCTGCCTAATCCCTGCCCCAGCCCTGCCCCAGTCCCAGCCCCAGCCCCAGCCCTGCCCCTGCCCTGGACCCAGACCCAGCCCAGCCGCAGCCCCAACCCTGCCCCAGCCCAGCCCCAGCCACAGCCCAGCCCCAGCCCTGGACCCAGCCCCAGTTGCAGCCCCGGCCCCAGCCCAGACCCTAGCCCAGCCTCAGCCCCGGCTCCAGTCCCTGCCCCAGCCCAGCCCTGCTCCCAGCCCTGCCGCAGCCCCAGCCCCAGCCCCAACCTCGGCCCCAGCCACAGCCCAACCCCAGCCCTGGACCCATCCCCAGCCCTGCCCCAGCCCTGGACTAAGCCCCAGCCGCAGCCCCCAGCCCCAGCCCAGCCCCTGCCACAGCCCCGGCCCCAGCCCAGGACCCTATCCCAGCCTCATCCCCCGGCTCCAGTCCCCCGCCCCAGCCCAGCCCTGCTCCCAGCCCCAGCCCCAGCCCCGGCTCCATCCGTACCCCAGCCCTGCCACAGCCCAGCCCCAGCGCTGGACCCAGCCCCAGTCGCAGGCCCGGCTCCATTCCCCGCCCCAGCCCAGCCCAGAACCCAGCCCAGCACCAGCCCCGGCCCCAGCCCTGCCGCAGCCCCAGCCCCACTCCCAGCCCTAGCCCAGCCCCTGCCCCAGCCCCACTCCCATCCCTGCTTCCAGCCCATCCCCATCCCCACCCAGGACCCAGCCCCAGCCCCAGCCCAGCCCCAGCTCTGACCTGGACCCACCCCCAGCCCCACCCCAGCCTCATCCCCAGCCCTGCCCCAGCCCAGCCCCAGCCACAGCGCAGCCCCAGCCCTGGACCACAGCCTCGGGCCCAGCCCTGCCCCAGGCCCAGCCCCGACCCCAGCACAGCCCCCACCCACGGCCCCATCCCCGACCCCCAGCCCAGCCCTAGCACAGCTCTGCACAGCCCCAGCCCCAGCCCATACCTGCCCTCAGCCACAGCCCAGCCCCAGCCCTGCCCCATCCCCAGCTCCATCCGTTCCCCCATCCCAGCCCAGACCCATCCCCATCCCTGCCCCCAGCCCAGCCCCAGCCCCCAGCCCTACCCCAGCCCTGCCACAGCCCCAGCCCCAGCCCTGCCCCAGCCCCAGCCCTAGCCCAGCCCTGCCCCAGCCCTGCCACAGTCCCAGCCCCAGCCCCAGCCCCAGTCCTGCCCCTGCCCTGGACCCAGCCGCAGCCCAGCCCCAGCCCCAACCCTGCCCCAGCCCAGCCCCAGCCACAGCCCAGCCCCAGCCCTGGACCCAGCCCCAGTCGCAGCCCCGGCCCCAGCCCAGACCCTAGCCCAGCCTCAGCCCCGGCTCCAGTCCCTGCCCCAGCCCAGCCCTGCTCCCAGCCCTGCCGCAGCCCCAGCCCCAGCCCCACCCTCGGCCCCAGCCACAGCCCAAACCCCAGCCCTGGACCCATCCCCAGCCCTGCCCCAGCCCTGGACTAAGCCCCAGCCGCAGCCCCAGCCCCAGCCCAGCCCTAGCCCAGCCCTGCCCCAGCCCCAGCCACAGCCCAGCCCCAGCCCCAGCCCCCACCCCAGGCCCCTGCCCAGACCCTGCCCAGCCCCACTCCCATCCCTGCCCCCCAGCCCTGCCCCAGCCCCCAGCCCCAGCCCAAGGCCCAGCCTCCAGCCTAGTCCTGCCCCAGCCCCCGGCCCCAACCCAGCCCCAGCCCCGGCCCCCACCTCAGTCCCAGCCCTGCTCCCCGCCCCGGTCCCAGCTCCGGCTCCAACCCTACCCCAGCCCTGCCCTCAGCCCAGCCCCAGCCAGGCCCCAGCCCTGTCCGCAGCCCCAGCCCCACCCCTCAGCCTCAGCCCAGCCCTGCCCTACCCCTGCCCTGCCCCACCCTCGGGCCCAGCCCTGTCCCAGGCCCAGCCCCAGAACCCAGTCCAGCCTCAACCCCGGCCCCAGCCCAGCCCCAGCCCCACCCCTAGCCTAGCCCTGCCCTCAGCCCAGCCCCAGCCCTGCCCCAGCCCCAGCCCTAGCCCCAGCCCAGCCCCAGCCAAAGCACCAGACCAAGCCCTGCCCCAGCCCCCGCCCCAGCCCTGCCCCAGCCCAGCCCCAGCCCCAGCCCAGCACAGCCCCCAGCCCCAGCCACAGCCCAGCCCCAGCCCTGGCCCAGGCCCCAGCCCAGCCCCAGCCCCAGCCCCAGCCCTAG
>NW_027143714.1:0-50364 GCF_026170545.1 Melanerpes formicivorus
ATGGAGCCAATGGGAGAATCTATATTACCCATGGGAGCCCCCCTAGAGGCCAATGGAGACAATGGGAGCGTCTATAGAGCCCGCGGGAGCCACTCTATAGGCCTATGGAGCCAGTGGGAGCGTCTATAGAGCCCGTGGGAGCCTCTCTAGAGGCCTATGGAGCCAATGGGAGCGTCTATAGAGCCTGTGGGAGCCTCTATAGCGGCCTATGGAGCCAAAGGGAGCATCTATAGAGCCCGTGGGAGCCTCTATAGTGCCCTATGGAGCCAATGGGTGCATCTATAGAGCCCTTGGGAGCCTCTCTAGTGGCCTAGGGAGCTAATGGGACCATCTATAGAGCCCGGGGGGTGCCTCTCTAGAGGCCATTGGAGCCAATGGGAGAGTCTATAGAGTCCGTGGGAGCCTCCATAGTGGCCTATGGAGCCAATGGGAGCGTCCATAGAGCCCGTGGAAGCCACTTGAAGAGGCCTATGGATCCAATGGGAGTGTCTATAGAGCCCGTGGGAGCCTCTCTTGTGGCCTATGGAGCCAATGGGAGCGTCTATAGAGCCCTGTGGGAGCCTCTGTAGTGGCCTATGGAGCCAATGGGAGTGTCTATAGAGCCCGTGGGAGCCTCTCTAGTGGATTATGGAGCCAATGGGAGCGTCTATAGAGTCCGTGGGAGCCTCTCTTGTGGCCTATGGAGCCAATGCTAGCATCTATAGAGCCCGTGGGAGCCTCTATAAAGGCCTATGGAGCCAATGGGAGTGTCAATAGAGCCCGTGGGAGCCTCTCTTGTGGCCTATGGAGCCAATGGGAGTGTCTATAGAGCCCGTGGGAGCCTCTGTAGTGGCCTATGGGAGACAATGGGAGCATCTATAGAGCCCGTGAGAGCCTCTATAGTGGCCTATGGAGCCAATGGGAGCGTCTATAGAGCCCGTGGGAGCCTCTATAGAGGCGTATGGAGCCTGTGGGAGCGTTTATAGAGCCCGTGGGAGCCTCTATAGAGGCATAAGGAGCCAACGGGGCCATCTATAGAGCCCGTGGGAGCCTCCCCTATGAGGCCAAAGTAGCCAATGGGAGCGTCTATATAGCCCGTGGGAGCCACTCTAGTGCCCTATGGAGCCAATGGGTGCATCTATAGAGCCCGTGGGAGTCTCTCTAGTGGCCTATGGATCCAATGGGTGTGTCTATAGAGCCCGCGGGAGCCTCTCTAGTGGATTATGGAGCCAATGGGAGCGTCTATAGAGTCCGTGGGAGCCTCTATGGTGGCCTATGGAGACAATGCTAGCATCTATAGAGCCCGTGGGAGCCTCTATAGTGGCCTGTGGAGCCAATGGGAGCGTCTATAGAGCCCGGTGGGAGCCTCTCTAGTGGCCTATGGAGCCAATGGGAGCGTTCTATAGAGCCCGTGGGAGCCTCTATAGTGGCGTATGGAGACAATGGGAGCATCTATAGAGCCCGTGGGAGCCTCTATAGAGGCCTATGGAGCCAATGGGAGCGTCTATAGAGCCCGTGGGAGCCTCTATAGAGGCCTATGGAGCCTGTGGGAGCGTTTATAGAGCCCGAGGGAGCCGCTATAGTGGCCTATGGAGTCAATGGGAGCGTCTATAGAGCCCGTGGGAGCCTCTATAGAGGCATAAGGAGCCAATGGGAGCATCTATAGAGCCCGTGGGAGCCTCTATAGTGGCCTATGGAGCCAATGGGAGCGGTCTATGGCGCCCGTGGGAGCCTCTATAGTGGCCTATGGAGCCAATGGGAGCGTCTATAGAGCCCGTGGGAGCGTCTCTAGAAGCCTATGGAGCCAATGGGAGCGTCTATAGAGCCCGTGGGAGCCTCAATAGCGGCCTATGGAGCCAATGGGAGCATCTATACAGCCAGTGGGAGCCTCTCTAGAGGTCTGTTTAGCCAATGGGAGCATCTATAGAGCCCGTGGGAGCCTCTATAGTGGCCTATGCAGCCAATCGGATAATCTATAGAGCCTGTGGGAGCCTGTCTAGTGGCCTATGGAGCCAATGGGAGCGTCTATAGAGCCCATGGGAGCCTCTCTAGTGGCCTATGGAGCCAATGGGAGCGTCTATAGAGCCCGTGGGAGCCTCTCTAGTGGCCTATGGAGCCAATGGGAGCGTCTATAGAGCCCTTGGGAGCCTCTCTAGAGGCCTATGGAGCCAATTGGAGAGTCTATAGAGCCCGTGGGAGCCTCTATAGTGGCCAAATGGAGCCAATGGGAGCGTCTATAGAGCCCGTGTGAGCCTCTTTAGTGGCGTATGGAGCCAATGGGACCGTCTATAGCGCCCGTGGGAGCCTCTATAGTGGCCTATGGAGCCAATGGGAGCGTCTATAGAGCAGTGGGAGCCTCTCTAGAGGCCTGTGGAGCCAATGGGAGCGTCTATAGAGCCCGTGGGAGCCTCTATAGTGGCCTATGGAGCCAATGGTAGCGTCTATAGAGCCCGTGGGAGTCTCTATTGTGGCTATATGGAGCCAATGGGAGCGTCTATAGAGCCCGTGTGAGCCTCTCTGTAGGCCTATGGAACCATCGGGAGCGTCTATAGAGCCCGTGGGGAGCCTCTATAGTGATCTATGGAGCCAACGGGAGCGTCTATAGAGCCCTTGGGAGCCCTCTCTACATGCCTATGGAGCCAATGGGAGCATCTATAGAGCCCGTGGGACCCACAATAGCGGCCTATGGAGCCAATGGCAGCGTCTATAGAGCCCCTGGGAGCCTCTATAGTGGCCTATGGAGCCAATGGGAGCGTCTATAGAGCCCGTGGGAGCCTCTATAGAGGCCTATGGAGCCAATGGGAGCGTCTATAGAGCCTGTGGGAGCCTCTCTAGAGGCCTGTGGAGCCAACGGGGCCGTCTATAGAGCCCGTGGAAGCCTCTATAGTGGCCTGTGGAGCCAATGGGAGCGTCTATAGAGCCCGTGGGAGCCTCTGTAGAGGCCTATGAAGCCAATGGGAGCGTCTATATAGCCCTTGGGAGTCTCTATAGTGGCTTATGGAGCCAATCGGTGCATCTATAGAGCCCGTGGGAGCCTCTATAGTGGCCTATGGAGCCAATGGGTGCGTCTATAGAGCCCGTGGGAGCCTCTATAGTGGCCTATGGAGCCAATGGGCCCATCTATAGAGCCTGTGGGAGCTTCTCGAGAGGCCTGTGGAGCCAATGGGAGCATCTATAGAGCCCGTGGGAGCCCCTATAGAGGCTTATGGAGCCCATTGCAGTGTCTATAGAGCCCGTGGGAGCCTCTATAGTGGGCTATGGAGCCAATGGGAGCGTCTATAGATACCGTGAGAGACTCTATAGTGGCCTAAGGAGCCAATGGGAGCATCTATAGAGCCAGTCGTAGCCTCTATAGTGGCCTATGGAGCCAATGGGAGCATCTATAGAGCCCGTGGGAGCCTCTATATTGACCTATGCAGCCAAAGGGAGCGTATATAGAGCCCGTGGGAGCCCCTATAGTGGCCTATGAAGCCCAATGGAGCGTCTATAGAGCCCGTGGGAGCCTCTATAGTGGCCTATGGAGCCAATGGGAGCATCTATAGAGCACGTGGGAGCCCCTATAGTGGCCTATGGAGCACATTGTAGCGTCTATAGAGCCCGTGGGAGCCACTATAGTGGCCTATGGAGTCAATGGGGAGCATATATAGAGTCCGTGGGAGCCTCCATGGAGGCCTATGGAGCCAATGGGAGCATCTAGAGAGGCTGAGGGAGCCTCTCTAGAGTCCTATGGAGCCAATGGGAGCGTCTATAGAGTCCGTGGGAGCCTCCATGGAGGCCTAGGGAGCCAATGGGAGCGTCTACAGACGCTGAGGGAGCCTCTCTAGAGGCCTATGGAGCCAAAGGGAGCATCTATAGAGCCCGTGGGAGCCTCCATGGAGGCCTATGGAGCCAATGGGAGCATCTATAGAGCCCGTGGGAGCCTCTATAGTGGCCTATGGAGCCAATGGGAGAATCTATATTACCCATGGGAGCCCCCCTAGAGGCCAATGGAGACAATGGGAGCGTCTATAGAGCCCGCGGGAGCCACTCTATAGGCCTATGGAGCCAGTGGGAGCGTCTATAGAGCCCGTGGGAGCCTCTCTAGAGGCCTATGGAGCCAATGGGAGCGTCTATAGAGCCTGTGGGAGCCTCTATAGCGGCCTATGGAGCCAAAGGGAGCATCTATAGAGCCCGTGGGAGCCTCTATAGTGCCCTATGGAGCCAATGGGTGCATCTATAGAGCCCTTGGGAGCCTCTCTAGTGGCCTAGGGAGCTAATGGGACCATCTATAGAGCCCGGGGGGTGCCTCTCTAGAGGCCATTGGAGCCAATGGGAGAGTCTATAGAGTCCGTGGGAGCCTCCATAGTGGCCTATGGAGCCAATGGGAGCGTCCATAGAGCCCGTGGAAGCCACTGAAGAGGCCTATGGATCCAATGGGAGTGTCTATAGAGCCCGTGGGAGCCTCTCTTGTGGCCTATGGAGCCAATGGGAGCGTCTATAGAGCCCGTGGGAGCCTCTGTAGTGGCCTATGGAGCCAATGGGAGTGTCTATAGAGCCCGTGGGAGCCTCTCTAGTGGATTATGGAGCCAATGGGAGCGTCTATAGAGTCCGTGGGAGCCTCTCTTGTGGCCTATGGAGCCAATGCTAGCATCTATAGAGCCCGTGGGAGCCTCTATAAAGGCCTATGGAGCCAATGGGAGTGTCAATAGAGCCCGTGGGAGCCTCTCTTGTGGCCTATGGAGCCAATGGGAGTGTCTATAGAGCCCGTGGGAGCCTCTGTAGTGGCCTATGGAGACAATGGGAGCATCTATAGAGCCCGTGAGAGCCTCTATAGTGGCCTATGGAGCCAATGGGAGCGTCTATAGAGCCCGTGGGAGCCTCTATAGAGGCGTATGGAGCCTGTGGGAGCGTTTATAGAGCCCGTGGGAGCCTCTATAGAGGCATAAGGAGCCAACGGGGCCATCTATAGAGCCCGTGGGAGCCTCCCTAGAGGCCAAAGTAGCCAATGGGAGCGTCTATATAGCCCGTGGGAGCCACTCTAGTGCCCTATGGAGCCAATGGGTGCATCTATAGAGCCCGTGGGAGCCTCTCTAGTGGCCTATGGATCCAATGGGTGTGTCTATAGAGCCCGCGGGAGCCTCTCTAGTGGATTATGGAGCCAATGGGAGCGTCTATAGAGTCCGTGGGAGCCTCTATGGTGGCCTATGGAGACAATGCTAGCATCTATAGAGCCCGTGGGAGCCTCTATAGTGGCCTGGTGGAGCCAATGGGAGCGTCTATAGAGCCCGTGGGAGCCTCTCTAGTGGCCTATGGAGCCAATGGGAGCGTCTATAGAGCCCGTGGGAGCCTCTATAGTGGCGTATGGAGACAATGGGAGCATCTATAGAGCCCGTGGGAGCCTCTATAGAGGCCTATGGAGCCAATGGGAGCGTCTATAGAGCCCGTGGGAGCCTCTATAGAGGCCTATGGAGCCTGTGGGAGCGTTTATAGAGCCCGAGGGAGCCGCTATAGTGGCCTATGGAGTCAATGGGAGCGTCTATAGAGCCCGGTGGGAGCCTCTATAGAGGCATAAGGAGCCAATGGGAGCATCTATAGAGCCCGTGGGAGCCTCTATAGTGGCCTATGGAGCCAATGGGAGCGTCTATGGCGCCCGTGGGAGCCTCTATAGTGGCCTATGGAGCCAATGGGAGCGTCTATAGAGCCCGTGGGAGCGTCTCTAGAAGCCTATGGAGCCAATGGGAGCGTCTATAGAGCCCGTGGGAGCCTCAATAGCGGCCTATGGAGCCAATGGGAGAGTCTATACAGCCAGTGGGAGCCTCTCTAGAGGTCTGTTTAGCCAATGGGAGCATCTATAGAGCCCGTGGGAGCCTCTATAGTGGCCTATGCAGCCAATCGGATAATCTATAGAGCCTGTGGGAGCCTGTCTAGTGGCCTATGGAGCCAATGGGAGCGTCTATAGAGCCCATGGGAGCCTCTCTAGTGGCCTATGGAGCCAATGGGAGCGTCTATAGAGCCCGTGGGAGCCTCTCTAGTGGCCTATGGAGCCAATGGGAGCGTCTATAGAGCCCTTGGGAGCCTCTCTAGAGGCCTATGGAGCCAATTGGAGAGTCTATAGAGCCCGTGGGAGCCTCTATAGTGGCCAGTGGAGCCAATGGGAGCGTCTATAGAGCCCGTGTGAGCCTCTATAGTGGCGTATGGAGCCAATGGGAGCGTCTATAGCGCCCGTGGGAGCCTCTATAGTGGCCTATGGAGCCAATGGGAGCGTCTATAGAGCCAGTGGGAGCCTCTCTAGAGGCCTGTGGAGCCAATGGGAGCGTCTATAGAGCCCGTGGGAGCCTCTATAGTGGCCTATGGAGCCAATGGTAGCGTCTATAGAGCCCGTGGGACTCTCTATTGTGGCTATATGGAGCCAATGGGAGCGTCTATAGAGCCCGTGTGAGCCTCTCTGTAGGCCTATGGAACCATCGGGAGCGTCTATAGAGCCCGTGGGAGCCTCTATAGTGATCTATGGAGCCAATGGGAGCGTCTATAGAGCCCTTGGGAGCCTCTCTACATGCCTATGGAGCCAATGGGAGCATCTATAGAGCCCGTGGGACCCACAATAGCGGCCTATGGAGCCCAATGGCAGCGTCTATAGAGCCCCTGGGAGCCTCTACAGTGGCCTATGGAGCCAATGGGAGCGTCTATAGAGCCCTTAGGAGCCTCTCTAGAGGCCAATGAAGCCAATGGGAGCGTCTATATAGCCCTTGGGAGTCTCTATAGTGGCTTATGGAGCCAATCAGTGCATCTATAGAGCCCGGTGGGAGCCTCTATAGTGGCCTATGGAGCCAATGGGAGCATCTATAGAGCACGTGGGGAGCCCCTATAGTGGCCTATGGAGCACATTGTAGCGTCTATAGAGCCCGTGGGAGCCACTATAGTGGCCTATGGAGTCAATGGGAGCATATATAGAGTCCGTGGGAGCCTCCATGGAGGCCTATGGAGCCAATGGGAGCATCTAGAGAGGCTGAGGGAGCCTCTCTAGAGTCCTATGGAGCCAATGGGAGCGTCTATAGAGTCCGTGGGAACCTCCATGGAGGCCTAGGGAGCCAATGGGAGCGTCTATAGAGGCTGAGGGAGCCTCTCTAGAGGGCCTATGGAGCCAAAGGGAGCATCTATAGAGCCCGTGGGAGCCTCCATGGAGGCCTATGGAGCCAATGGGAGCATCTATAGAGCCCGTGGGAGCCTCTATAGTGGCCTATGGAGCCAATGGGAGAATCTATATTACCCATGGGAGCCCCCTAGAGGCCAATGGAGACAATGGGAGCGTCTATAGAGCCCGCGGGAGCCACTCTATAGGCCTATGGAGCCAGTGGGAGCGTCTATAGAGCCCGTGGGAGCCTCTCTAGAGGCCTATGGAGCCAATGGGAGCGTCTATAGAGCCTGTGGGAGCCTCTATAGCGGCCTATGGAGCCAAAGGGA
This sequence comes from Melanerpes formicivorus, assembly GCF_026170545.1. Lineage (NCBI taxonomy): Eukaryota > Metazoa > Chordata > Aves > Piciformes > Picidae > Melanerpes > Melanerpes formicivorus. The sequence continues at coordinate 7,420 of NW_027143714.1, forward strand.
GCATCTATAGAGCCCGTGGGAGCCTCTATAGTGCCCTATGGAGCCAATGGGTGCATCTATAGAGCCCTTGGGAGCCTCTCTAGTGGCCTAGGGAGCTAATGGGACCATCTATAGAGCCCGGGGGTGCCTCTCTAGAGGCCATTGGAGCCAATGGGAGAGTCTATAGAGTCCGTGGGAGCCTCCATAGTGGCCTATGGAGCCAATGGGAGCGTCCATAGAGCCCGTGGAAGCCACTGAAGAGGCCTATGGATCCAATGGGAGTGTCTATAGAGCCCGTGGGAGCCTCTCTTGTGGCCTATGGAGCCAATGGGAGCGTCTATAGAGCCCGTGGGAGCCTCTGTAGTGGCCTATGGAGCCAATGGGAGTGTCTATAGAGCCCGTGGGAGCCTCTCTAGTGGATTATGGAGCCAATGGGAGCGTCTATAGAGTCCGTGGGAGCCTCTCTTGTGGCCTATGGAGCCAATGCTAGCATCTATAGAGCCCGTGGGAGCCTCTATAAAGGCCTATGGAGCCAATGGGAGTGTCAATAGAGCCCGTGGGAGCCTCTCTTGTGGCCTATGGAGCCAATGGGAGTGTCTATAGAGCCCGTGGGAGCCTCTATAGTGGCCTATGGAGCCAATGGGAGCGTCTATAGAGCCCGTGAGAGCCTCTATAGTGGCCTATGGAGCCAATGGGAGCGTCTATAGAGCCCGTGGGAGCCTCTATAGAGGCGTATGGAGCCTGTGGGAGCGTTTATAGAGCCCGTGGGAGCCTCTATAGAGGCATAAGGAGCCAACGGGGCCATCTATAGAGCCCGTGGGAGCCTCCCTAGAGGCCAAAGTAGCCAATGGGAGCGTCTATATAGCCCGTGGGAGCCACTCTAGTGCCCTATGGAGCCAATGGGTGCATCTATAGAGCCCGTGGGAGCCTCTCTAGTGGCCTATGGATCCAATGGGTGTGTCTATAGAGCCCGCGGGAGCCTCTCTAGTGGATTATGGAGCCAATGGGAGCGTCTATAGAGTCCGTGGGAGCCTCTATGGTGGCCTATGGAGACAATGCTAGCATCTATAGAGCCCGTGGGAGCCTCTATAGTGGCCTGTGGAGCCAATGGGAGCGTCTATAGAGCCCGTGGGAGCCTCTCTAGTGGCCTATGGAGCCAATGGGAGCGTCTATAGAGCCCGTGGGAGCCTCTGTAGTGGCGTATGGAGACAATGGGAGCATCTATAGAGCCCGTGGGAGCCTCTATAGAGGCCTATGGAGCCAATGGGAGCGTCTATAGAGCCCGTGGGAGCCTCTATAGAGGCCTATGGAGCCTGTGGGAGCGTTTATAGAGCCCGAGGGAGCCGCTATAGTGGCCTATGGAGTCAATGGGAGCGTCTATAGAGCCCGTGGTGAGCCTCTATAGAGGCATAAGGAGCCAATGGGAGCATCTATAGAGCCCGTGGGAGCCTCTATAGTGGCCTATGGAGCCAATGGGAGCGTCTATGGCGCCCGTGGGAGCCTCTATAGTGGCCTATGGAGCCAATGGGAGCGTCTATAGAGCCCGTGGGAGCGTCTCTAGAAGCCTATGGAGCCAATGGGAGCGTCTATAGAGCCCGTGGGAGCCTCAATAGCGGCCTATGGAGCCAATGGGAGCATCTATACAGCCAGTGGAGCCTCTCTAGAGGTCTGTTTAGCCAATGGGAGCATCTATAGAGCCCGTGGGAGCCTCTATAGTGGCCTATGCAGCCAATCGGATAATCTATAGAGCTGTGGGAGCCTGTCTAGTGGCCTATGGAGCCAAATGGGAGCGTCTATAGAGCCCATGGGAGCCTCTCTAGTGGCCTATGGAGCCAATGGGAGCGTCTATAGAGCCCGTGGGAGCCTCTCTAGTGGGCCTATGGAGCCAATGGGAGCGTCTATAGAGCCCTTGGGAGCCTCTCTAGAGGCCTATGGAGCCAATTGGAGAGTCTATAGAGCCCGTGGGAGCCTCTATAGTGGCCAATGGAGCCAATGGGAGCGTCTATAAGAGCCCGTGTGAGCCTCTATAGTGGCGTATGGAGCCAATGGGAGCGTCTATAGCGCCCGTGGGAGCCTCTATAGTGGCCTATGGAGCCAATGGGAGCGTCTATAGAGCCAGTGGGAGCCTCTCTAGAGGCCTGTGGGAGCCAATGGGAGCGTCTATAGAGCCCGTGGGAGCCTCTATAGTGGCCTATGGAGCCAATGGTAGCGTCTATAGAGCCCGTGGGAGTCTCTATTGTGGCTATATGGAGCCAATGGGAGCGTCTATAGAGCCCGTGTGAGCCTCTCTGTAGGCCTATGGAACCATCGGGAGCGTCTATAGAGCCCGTGGGAGCCTCTATAGTGATCTATGGAGCCAACGGGAGCGTCTATAGAGCCCTTGGGAGCCTCTCTACATGCCTATGGAGCCAATGGGGAGCATCTATAGAGCCCGTGGGACCCACAATAGCGGCCTATGGAGCCAATGGCAGCGTCTATAGAGCCCCTGGGAGCCTCTATAGTGGCCTATGGAGCCAATGGGAGCGTCTATAGAGCCCGTGGGAGCCTCTATAGAGGCCTATGGAGCCAATGGGAGCGTCTATAGAGCCTGTGGGAGCCTCTCTAGAGGCCTGTGGAGCCAACGGGGCCGTCTATAGAGCCCGTGGAAGCCTCTATAGTGGCCTGTGGAGCCAATGGGGAGCGTCTATAGAGCCCGTGGGAGCCTCTGTAGAGGCCTATGAAGCCAATGGGAGCGTCTATATAGCCCTTGGGAGTCTCTATAGTGGCTTATGGAGCCAATCGGTGCATCTATAGAGCCCGTGGGAGCCTCTATAGTGGCCTATGGAGCCAATGGGTTGCGTCTATAGAGCCCGTGGGAGCCTCTATAGTGGCCTATGGAGCCAATGGGGCCCATCTATAGAGCCCGTGGGAGCTTCTCGAGAGGCCTGTGGAGCCAATGGGAGCATCTATAGAGCCCGTGGAAGCCCCTATAGAGGCTTATGGAGCCCATTGCAGTGTCTATAGAGCCCGTGGGAGCCTCTATAGTGGGCTATGGAGCCAATGGGAGCGTCTATAGATACCGTGAGAGACTCTATAGTGGCCTAAGGAGCCAATGGGAGCATCTATAGAGCCAGTCGTAGCCTCTATAGTGGCCTATGGAGCCAATGGGAGCATCTATAGAGCCCGTGGAGCCTCTATATTGACCTATGCAGCCAAAGGGGAGCGTATATAGAGCCCGTGGGAGCCCCTATAGTGGCCTATGAAGCCCAATGGAGCGTCTATAGAGCCCGTGGGAGCCTCTATAGTGGCCTATGGAGCCAATGGGAGCATCTATAGAGCACGTGGGAGCCCCTATAGTGGCCTATGGAGCACATTGTAGCTTCTATAGAGCCCCGTGGGAGCCACTATAGTGGCCTATGGAGTCAATGGGAGCATATATAGAGTCCGTGGGAGCCTCCATGGAGGCCTATGGAGCCAATGGGAGCATCTAGAGAGGCTGAGGGAGCCTCTCTAGAGTCCTATGGAGCCAATGGGAGCGTCTATAGAGTCCGTGGGAGCCTCCATGGAGGCCTAGGGAGCCAATGGGAGCGTCTACAGAGGCTGAGGGAGCCTCTCTAGAGGCCTATGGAGCCAAAGGGAGCATCTATAGAGCCCGTGGGAGCCTCCATGGAGGCCTATGGAGCCAAAGGGGAGCATCTATAGAGCCCGTGGGAGCCTCTATAGTGGCCTATGGAGCCAATGGGAGAATCTATATTACCCATGGGAGCCCCCTAGAGGCCAATGGAGACAATGGGAGCGTCTATAGAGCCCGCGGGAGCCACTCTATAGGCCTATGGAGCCAGTGGGAGCGTCTATAGAGCCCGTGGGAGCCTCTCTAGAGGCCTATGGAGCCAATGGGAGCGTCTATAGAGCCTGTGGGAGCCTCTATAGCGGCCTATGGAGCCAAAGGGAGCATCTATAGAGCCCGTGGGAGCCTCTATAGTGCCCTATGGAGCCAATGGGTGCATCTATAGAGCCCTTGGGAGCCTCTCTAGTGGCCTAGGGAGCTAATGGGACCATCTATAGAGCCCGGGGGTGCCTCTCTAGAGGCCATTGGAGCCAATGGGGAGAGTCTATAGAGTCCGTGGGAGCCTCCATAGTGGCCTATGGAGCCAATGGGAGCGTCCATAGAGCCCGTGGAAGCCACTGAAGAGGCCTATGGATCCAATGGGAGTGTCTATAGAGCCCGTGGGAGCCTCTCTTGTGGCCTATGGAGCCAATGGGAGCGTCTATAGAGCCCGTGGGAGCCTCTGTAGTGGCCTATGGAGCCAATGGGAGTGTCTATAGAGCCCGTGGGAGCCTCTCTAGTGGATTATGGAGCCAATGGGAGCGTCTATAGAGTCCGTGGGAGCCCTCTCTTGTGGCCTATGGAGCCAATGCTAGCATCTATAGAGCCCGTGGGAGCCTCTATAAAGGCCTATGGAGCCAATGGGAGTGTCAATAGAGCCCGTGGGAGCCTCTCTTGTGGCCTATGGAGCCAATGGGAGTGGTCATATAGAGCCCGTGGGAGCCTCTGTAGTGGCCTATGGAGACAATGGGAGCATCTATAGAGCCCGTGAGAGCCTCTATAGTGGCCCTATGGAGCCAATGGGAGCGTCTATAGAGCCCGTGGGAGCCTCTATAGAGGCGTATGGAGCCTGTGGGAGCGTTTATAGAGCCCGTGGGAGCCTCTATAGAGGCATAAGGAGCCAACGGGGCCATCTATAGAGCCCGTGGGAGCCTCCCTAGAGGCCAAAGTAGCCAATGGGAGCGTCTATATAGCCCGTGGGAGCCACTCTAGTGCCCTATGGAGCCAATGGGTGCATCTATAGAGCCCGTGGGAGCCTCTCTAGTGGCCTATGGATCCAATGGGTGTGTCTATAGAGCCCGCGGGAGCCTCTCTAGTGGATTATGGAGCCAATGGGAGCGTCTATAGAGTCCGTGGGAGCCTCTATGGTGGCCTATGGAGACAATGCTAGCATCTATAGAGCCCGTGGGAGCCTCTATAGTGGCCTGTGGAGCCAATGGGAGCGTCTATAGAGCCGTGGGAGCCTCTCTAGTGGCCTATGGAGCCAATGGGAGCGTCTATAGAGCCCGTGGGAGCCTCTATAGTGGCGTATGGAGACAATGGGAGGCATCTATAGAGCCCGTGGGAGCCTCTATAGAGGCCTATGGAGCCAATGGGAGCGTCTATAGAGCCCGTGGGAGCCTCTATAGAGGCCTATGGAGCCTGTGGGAGCGTTTATAGAGCCCGAGGGGAGCCGCTATAGTGGCCTATGGAGTCAATGGGAGCGTCTATAGAGCCCGTGGGAGCCTCTATAGAGGCATAAGGACCCAATGGGAGCATCTATAGAGCCCGTGGGAGCCTCTATAGTGGCCTATGGAGCCAATGGGAGCGTCTATGGCGCCCGTGGGAGCCTCTATAGTGGCCTATGGAGCCAATGGGGAGCGTCTATAGAGCCCGTGGGAGCGTCTCTAGAAGCCTATGGAGCCAATGGGAGCGTCTATAGAGCCCGTGGGAGCCTCAATAGCGGCCTATGGAGCCAATGGGAGAGTCTATACAGCCAGTGGGAGCCTCTCTAGAGGTCTGTTTAGCCAATGGGAGCATCTATAGAGCCCGTGGGAGCCTCTATAGTGGCGTATGGAGCCAATGGGAGCGTCTATAGCGCCCGTGGGAGCCTCTCTAGTGGCCTATGGAGCCAATGGGAGCATAGCCTCTCTAGTGGCCTATGGAGCCAATGGGAGCGTCTATAGAGCCCTTGGGAGCCTCTCTAGAGGCCTATGGAGCCAATTGGAGAGTCTATAGAGCCCGTGGGAGCCTCTATAGTGGCCAGTGGAGCCAATGGGAGCGTCTATAGAGCCCGTGTGAGCCTCTATAGTGGCGTATGGAGCCAATGGGAGCGTCTATAGCGCCCGTGGGAGCCTCTATAGTGGCCTATGGAGCCAATGGGAGCGTCTATAGAGCCAGTGGGAGCCTCTCTAGAGGCCTGTGGAGCCAATGGGAGCGTCTATAGAGCCCGTGGGAGCCTCTATAGTGGCCTATGGAGCCAATGGTAGCGTCTATAGAGCCCGTGGGACTCTCTATTGTGGCTATATGGAGCCAATGGGAGCGTCTATAGAGCCCGTGGGAGCCTCTATAGTGATCTATGGAGCCAATGGGAGCGTCTATAGAGCCCTTGGGAGGCTCTCTACATGCCTATGGAGCCAATGGGAGCATCTATAGAGCCCGTGGGACCCACAATAGCGGCCTATGGAGCCAATGGCAGCGTCTCTAGAGCCCCTGGGAGCCTCTACAGTGGCCTATGGAGCCAATGGGAGCGTCTATAGAGCCCTTAGGAGCCTCTCTAGAGGCCAATGAAGCCAATGGGAGCGTCTATATAGCCCTTGGGAGTCTCTATAGTGGCTTATGGAGCCAATCAGTGCATCTATAGAGCCCGTGGGAGCCTCTATAGTGGCCTATGGAGCCAATGGGAGCGTCTATAGAGCCCGTGGGAGCCTCTATAGTGGCCCATGGAGCCAATGGGAGCGTCTATAGAGCCCGTGGGAGCCTCTATAGTGGCCTATGGAGCCAAAGGCAGCGTCTATAGAGCCCGTGGGAGCGTCTCTAGAGGCCTATGGAGCCAATGGGAGCGTCTATAGAGCCCGTGGGAGCCTCAATAGTGGCCTATGGAGCCAATGGGAGCGTCTATACAGCCAGTGGGAGCCTCTCTAGAGGTCTGTTTAGCCAATGGGAGCATCTATAGAGCCCGTGGGAGCCTCTATAGTGGCCTATGCAGCCAATCGGACCATCTATAGAGCCTGTGGGAGCCTGTCTAGTGGCCTATGGAGCCAATGGCAGCGTCTATAGAGCCCATGGGAGCCTCTCTAGTGGCCTATGGAGCCAATGGGAGCGTCTATAGAGCCCATGGGAGCCTCTCTAGTGGCGTATGGAGCCAATGGGAGCGTCTATAGAGCCCGTGGGAGCCTCTCTAGAGGCCTATGGAGCCAATTGGAGAGACTATAGAGCCCGTGGGAGCCTGTATAGTGGCCAATGGAGCCAATGGGAGCGTCTATAGAGCCCGTGTGAGCCTCTATAGTGGGCTATGGAGCCAATGGGAGCGTCTATAGAGCCCGAGGGAGCCTCTATAGTGGCCTATGCAGCCAATGGGACCATCTATAGAGCCTGTGAGAGCATCTCTGGAGGCCAATGGGGCCAATGGGAGCGTCTATAGATCCCGTGGGAGCCTCTATAGTGGCGTATGGAGCCAATGGGAGCGTCTATAGCGCCCGTGGGAGCCTCTATAGTGGCCTATGGAGCCAATGGGAGCATCTATAGAGCCAGTGGGAGCCTCTCTAGAGGCCTGTGGAGCCAAATGGAGCGTCTATAGAGCCCGTGGGAGCCTCTATAGTGGCCTATGGAGCCAATGGGAGCGTCTATAGAGCCCGTGGGAGCCTCTATAGTGGCTATATGGAGCCAATGGGAGCGTCTAAAGAGCCCGTGGGAGCCTCTCTGTAGGCCTATGGAGCCAAAGGGAGCGTCTATAGAGCCCGTGGGAGCCTCTTTAGTGATCTGTGGAGCCAATGGGAGCGTCTATAGAGCCCTTGGGAGCCTCTCTACATGCCTATGGAGCCAATGGGAGCATCTATAGAGCCCGTGGGAGCCAAAATAGCGGCCTATGGAGCCAATGGCACCGTCTATAGAGCCCCTGGGAGCCTCTCTAGTGGCCTATGGAGCGAATGGGAGCGTCTATAGAGCCCATAGGAGCCTCTCTAGAGGCCTATGAAGCCAATGGGAGCGTCTATATAGCCCTTGGGAGTCTCTATAGTGGCTTATGGAGCCAATTGGTGCATCTATAGAGCCCGTGGGAGCCTCTATAGTGGCCTATGGAGCCAATGGGTGCGTCTATAGAGCCCGTGGGAGCCTCTATAGTGGCCTATGGAGCCAAAGGGCCCAACTATAGAGCCCATGGGAGCGTCTCGAGAGGCCTGTGGAGCCAATGGGAGCGTCTATAGAGCCCGTGGGAGCCCCTATAGTGGCTTATGGAGCCCGTTGGAGAGTCTATAGAGCCCGTGGGAGCCTCTATAGTGGCCTACGGAGCCAATGGGAGCATCTATAGAGCCCGTCGGAGCCTCTATATTGGCCTATGGAGCCAGTGGGAGCATCTATAGAGCCCGTGGGAGCCTCTATATTGACCTATGCAGCCAAAGGGAGCGTCTATAGAGCCCGTGGGAGCCCCTATAGTGGCCTATGAAGCCCAAAGGAGCGTCTATAGAGCCCGTGGGAGCCTCTATAGTGGACTATGGCGCCAATAGGACCATCTATACAGCACGTGGGAGCCTCTATAGTGGCCTATGGAGCATATTGGAGCGTCTATAGAGCCCGTGGGAGCCACTATAGTGGCCTATGGAGCCAATGGGAGCATCTATAGAGCCCGTGGAAGCCTCCATGGAGGCCTATGGAGCCAATGGGAGCATCTATAGAGGCTGTGGGAGCCTCTATAGTGGCCTATGGATCCAATGGCAGCGTCCATAGAGTCCGTGGGAGCCTCTATAGAGGTCTATGGAGCCAATGGGAGCGTCTATAGAGCCCGTGGGAGCCTTTAGAGCGGCCTATGGAGCCAATGGGAGCGTCTATAGAGCCCGTGGGAGCCTCTCTAGAGGCCTATGGAGCCAATGGGAGCGTCTATAGAGCCCGTGGGAGCCTCTCTAGAGGCCTATGGAGCCAATGGGAGCGTCTATAGAGTCGGTGGGAGCCTCTATAGTGGCCTATGGATCCAATGGGAGAATCTATAGAACCCATGGGAGCCCCCTAGAGGCCAATGTAGACAATGGGAACGTCTATAGAGCCCGCGGGAGCCACACTATAGGCCTATGGAGCCAATGGGAGCGACTATAGAGCCCTTGGGAGCGTCTGTAGTGGCCGATGGAGCCAATGGGCCCATCTATAGAGCCTGTGGGAGCCTCTCTGGAGGCCTATGGAGCCAAAGGGATCGTCTATAGAGCCTGTGGGAGCTTCTACAGCGGCCTATGGAGCCAAAGGGAGCATCTATAGAGCCCGTGGGAGCTTCTATAGTGGCCTATGGTGCCAATGGGAGCATCTATAGAGCCGATGGGAGCCACTCTAGAGGCCTATGGATCCAATGGGAGTGTCTATATAGCCCGTGGGAGTCTCTCTAGTGCCCTATGGAGCCAATGGGTGCATCTATAGAGCCCTTGGGAGCCTCTCTAGTGGCCTATAGAGCTAATGGGACCATCTATAGAGCCCGTGGGTGCCTCCCTAGAGGCCAATGGAGCCAATGGGAGCGTCTATAGAGCCCGTGGGAGCCTCTATAGTGGCCTATGCAGCCAATGGGAGAGTCTATAGAGCCCGTGGGAGCCTCCATAGTGGCCTATGGAGCCAATGGGAGCATCTAAAGAGCCCGTGGTAACATCTATAGTGGCCTATGGAGCCAATGGGAGCGTCCATAGAGCCCGTGGGAGCCACTGAAGAGGCCTACGGATCCAATGGGAGTGTCTATAGAGCCCGTGGGAGCCTCTCTACTGGATTATGGAGCCAATGGGAGCGTCTATAGAGTCCGTGGGAGCCTCTCTTGTGGCCTATGGAGCCAATGGGAGCGTCTATAGAGCCCGTGGGAGCCTCTCTTGTGGCCTATGGAGCCAATGGGAGCGTCTATAGAGCCCGTGGGAGCCTCTATAGTGACCTATGGAGACAATGGGAGCATCTATAGAGCCCGTGGGAGCCTCTCTAGTGGCCTATGGAGCCAATGGGAGCGTCTATAGAGCCCGTGGGAGCCTCTATAGAGGCCTTTGGAGCCTGTGGGAGCGTTTATAGAGCCCGAGGGAGCCGCTATAGTGGCCTATGGAGCCAATGGGAGCGTCTATAGAGCCCATGGGAGCCTCTATAGAGGCATAAGGAGCTAATGGGGCCATCTATAGAGCCCGTGGGAGCCTCTCTAGAGGCCAACGTAGCCAATGGCAGTGTCTATAGAGCCCGTGGGCGCATCTATAGTGGCCTAAGGAGCCAATGGGAGCGTCTATAGAGCCCGTGGGAGCCTCTCTAGAGGCCTGTGGAGCCAATGGGGGCGTCTATAGAGCCCTTGGGAGCCTCTCTAGTGGCCTATGGAGCCAATGGGAGCGTCTATAGAGCCCGTGGGAGCCTCTCTAGAGGCCTATGGAGCCAATGGGAGCGTCTATAGAGCCCGTGGGAGCCTCTATAGAGGCCTATGGAGCCAATGGGAGCGTCTATAGAGCCCGTGGGAGCCTCTATAGTGGCCTATGGAGCCAATGGGAGCATCTATAGAGCCGATGGGAGCCACTCTAGAGGCCTATGGATCCTATGGGAGTGTCTATATAGCCCGTGGAGTCTCTCTAGTGCCCTATGGAGCCAATGGGTGCATCTATAGAGCCCGTGGGAGCCACTCTAGTGGCCTATGGAGCTAATGGGACCATCTATAGAGCCCGTGGGTGCCTCTCTAGAGGCCAATGTAGCCAATGGGAGCATCTATAGAGCCCGTGGGAGCCTCTATAGTGGCCTATGGAGCCAAAGGGAGCGTCTATATAGCCAGTGGGAGCCTCTCTAGAGGTCTGTTTAGCCAATGGGAGTGTCTATAGAGCCCGTGGGAGCCTATATAGTGGCCTATGCAGCCAAAGGGACCGTCTATAGAGCCTGTGGGAGCCTGACTAGTGGCCTATGGAGCCAATGGGAGTGTCTATAGAGCCCATGGGAGCCTCTCTAGTGGCCTATGGAGCCAATGGGAGCGTCTATAGAGCCCGTGGCAGCCTCTCTAGTGGCCTATGGAGCCAATGGGATCGTCTATAGAGCCCGTGGGAGCCTCTCTAGAGGCCTATGGAGCCAATTGGAGAGTCTATAGAGCCCGTGGGAGCCTCTATAGTGGCCAATGGAGCCAATGGGAGCGTCTATAGAGCCCGTGGGAGCCTCTATAGTGGCCGATGGAGCCAATGGGACCATCTATAGAGCGTGTGAGAGCCTCTCTAGAGGCCAATGGAGCCAATGGGAGACTCTATAGATCCCGTGGGAGCCTCTATAGTGGCCTATGGAGCCAATGGGAGCATCTATAGAGCCCATGGGAGCCTCTCTAGAGGCCTATGGAGCCAATGGGAGCGTCTATAGAGCCCGTGGGGGGCCTCTATAGTGGCCTATGGAGCCAATGGGAGCATCTACAGAGCCAGTGGGAGCCTCTCTAGAGGCCTGTGGAGCCAATGGGGGCGTCTATAGAGCCCGTGGGAGCCTCTATAGTGGCCAATGGAGCCAATGGGAGCGTCTATAGAGCCCATGGGAGCCTCTATAGTGGCCTATGGAGCCAATGGGAGCGTCTATAGAGCGCGTGGGAGCCTCTCTAGAGGCCTATGGAGCCAATGGCAGCGTCTATAGAGCCCGTGGGAGCCTCTATAGTGGCCTATGGAGCCAATGGGAGCGTCTATAGAGCCCGTGGGATCCTCTATGGAGGCCTATGGAGCCTGTGGGAGCGTTTATAGTGCCCGAGGGAGCCGCTATAGTGGCCTATGGAGCCAATGGGAGCGTCTATAGAGCCCGTGGGAGCCTCTATAGTGGCCGATGCAGCCAATGGGACCACCTATAGAGCGTGTGAGAGCCTCTCTAGAGGCCTATGCAGCCAATGGGAGCGTCTATAGAGCCCGTGGGAGCCTCTATAGTGGCCTATGCAGCCAATGGGACCATCTATAGAGCGTGTGAGAGCCTCTCTAGAGGCCTATGCAGCCAATGGGAGAGTCTATAGAGCCCGTAGGAGCCTCCATAGTGGCCTATGGAGCCAATGGGAGCATCTAGAGAGCCCGTGGTAACCTCTATAGTGGCCTATGGAGCCAATGGGAGCGTCCATAGGGCCTGTGGGAGCCACTGAAGAGGCCTATGGATCCAATGGGAGTGTCTATAGAGCCCGTGGGAGCCTCTCTAGTGGATTATGGAGCCAATGGGAGCGTCTATAGAGTCCGTGGGAGCCTCTATGGTGGCCTATGGAACCACTGCTAGCATCTATAGAGCCCGTGGGAGCCTCTATAAAGGCCTATGGAGCCAATGGGAGCGTCTATAGAGCCCGTGGGAGCCTCTCTTGTGGCCTATGGAGCCAATGGGAGCGTCTATAGAGCCCGTGGGAGCCTCTATAGTGGCCTATGGAGACAATGGGAGCATCTATAGAGCCCGTGGGAGCCTCTATAGTGGCCTATGGAGCCAATGGGAGCGTCTATAGAGCCCGTGGGAGCCTCTATAGAGGCCTATAGAGCCTGTGGAGCGTTTATAGAGCCCGAGGGAGCCGCTATAGTGGCCTATGGAGCCAATGGGAGCGTCTATAGAGCCCGTGGGAGCCTCTATAGAGGCATAAGGAGCTAATGGGGCCATCTATAGAGCCCGTGGGAGCCTCTCTAGAGGCCAACGTAGCCAATGGGAGCGTCTATAGAGCCCGTGGGCGCATCTATAGTGGCCTAAGGAGCCAATGGGAGCGTCTATAGAGCCAGTGGGAGCCTCTCTAGAGGCCTGTGGAACCAATGGGGGCATCTATAGAGCCCTTGGGAGCCTCTCTAGAGGCCTATGGAGCCAATGGGAGCGCCTATAGAGCCCTTGGGAGCCTCTATAGTGGCCTATGGAGCCAATGGGAGCATGTATAGAGCCGATGGGAGCCACTCTAGAGGCCTATGGATCCAATGGGAGTGTCTATAGAGCCCGTGGGAGCCTCTCTAGTGCCCTATGGAGCCAATGGGTGCATCTATAGAGCCCGTGGGAGCCACTCTAGTGGCCTATGGAGCTAATGGGACCATCTATAGAGCCCGTGGGTGCCTCTCTAGAGGCCAATGTAGCCAATGGGAGCATCTATAGAGCCCGTGGGAGCCTCTATAGTGGCCTATGGAGCCAATCGGAGCATCTACAGAGCCCGTGGTAACCCCTATAGTGGTCTATGGAGCCAATGGGAGCGTCCATAGAGCCCGTGGGAGCCACTGAAGAGGCCTATGGAGCCAATGGGTGTGTCTATAGAGCCCGCGGGAGCCTCTCTAGCGGATTATGGAGCCAATGGGAGCGTCTATAGAGCCCGTGGGAGCCTCTATGGTGGCCTATGCAGCCAGTGCTAGCATCTATAGAGCCCGTGGGAGCCTCCATAGTGGCCTATGGAGCCAATGGGAGCGTCTATAGAGCCCGTGGTAGCCTCTCTAGTGGCCTATGGAGCCAATGGGAGCGTCTATAGCGCCCGTGGGAGCCTCTATAGTGGCCTATGGAGCCAATGGGAGCATCTATAGGGCCAGTGGGAGCCTCTCTAGAGGCCTGTGGAGCCAATGGGAGCGTCTATAGAGCCCGTGGGAGCCTCTATAGTGGCCTATGGAGCCAATGGGAGCGTCTATAGAGCCCGTGGGAGCCTCTATAGTGGCTATATGGAGCCAATGGGAGCGTCTAAAGAGCCCGTGGGAGCCTCTCTGTAGGCCTATGGAGCCAAAGGGAGCGTCTATAGAGCCCGTGGGAGCCTCTTTAGTGATCTATGGAGCCAATGGGAGCGTCTATAGAGCCCTTGGGAGCCTCTCTACATGCCTATGGAGCCAATGGGAGCATCTATAGAGCCCGTGGGAGCCAAAATAGCGGCCTATGGAGCCAATGGCAGCGTCTATAGAGCCCCTGGGAGCCTCTCTAGTGGCCTATGGAGCCAATGGGAGCGTCTATAGAGCCCTTGGGAGTCTCTATAGTGGCTTATGGAGCCAATTGGTGCATCTATAGAGCCCGTGGGAGCCTCTATAGTGGCCTATGGAGCCAATGGGTGCGTCTATAGAGCCCGTGGGAGCCTCTATAGTGGCCTATGGAGCCAAAGGGCCCAACTATAGAGCACATGGGAGCGTCTCGAGAGGCCTGTGGAGCCAATGGGAGCGTCTATAGAGCCCGTGGGAGCCTCTATAGAGGCATAAGGAGCCAATGGGAGCATCTATAGAGCCAGTGGGAGCCTCTATAGTGGCCTATGCAGCCAATGGGAGCATCTATAGAGCCTGTGAGAGCATCTCTAGAGGCCAATGGAGCCAATGGGAGCGTCTATAGCGCCCATGGGAGCCTCTATAGTGGCCTATGGAGCCAATGGGAGCGTCTATAGATCCAGTGGGAGCCTCTCTAGACGCCTGTGGAGCCAATGGGAGCGTCTATAGAGCCCGTGAGAGCCTCTATAGTGGCCTATGGAGCCAATGGGAGCGCCTATAGAGCCCGTGGGAGCCTCTATAGTGGCTATATGGAGCCAATGGGAGCGTCTATAGAGCCCGTGTGAGCCTCTCTGTAGGCCTACGGAACCAACGGGAGCGTCTATAGAGCCCGTGGGAGCCTCTATAGTGATCTATGGAGCCAATGGGAGCGTCTATAGAGCCCTTGGGAGCCTCTCTACATGCCTATGGAGCCAATGGGAGCATCTATAGAGCCCGTGGGAGCCACAATAGCGGCCTATGGAGCCAATGGCAGCGTCTATAGAGCCCCTGGGAGCCTCTACAGTGGCCTATGGAGCCAATGGGAGCGTCTATAGAGCCCTTAGGAGCCTCTCTAGAGGCCAATGAAGCCAATGGGAGCGTCTATATAGCCCTTGGGAGTCTCTATAGTGGCTTATGGAGCCAATCAGTGCATCTATAGAGCCCGTGGGAGCCTCTATAGTGGCCTATGGAGCCAATGGGAGCGTCTATAGAGCCCGTGGGAGCCTCTATAGTGGCGTATGGAGACAATGGGAGCATCTATAGAGCCCGTGGGAGCCTCTATAGTGGCCTATGGAGCCAAAGGCAGCGTCTATAGAGCCCGTGGGAGCGTCTCTAGAGGCCTATGGAGCCAATGGGAGCGTCTATAGAGCCCGTGGGAGCCTCAATAGTGGCCTATGGAGCCAATGGGAGCGTCTATACAGCCAGTGGGAGCCTCTCTAGAGGTCTGTTTAGCCAATGGGAGCATCTATAGAGCCCGTGGGAGCCTCTATAGTGGCCTATGCAGCCAATCGGACCATCTATAGAGCCTGTGGGAGCCTGTCTAGTGGCCTATGGAGCCAAAGGCAGCGTCTATAGAGCCCATGGGAGCCTCTCTAGTGGCCTATGGAGCCAATGGGAGCGTCTATAGAGCCCATGGGAGCCTCTCTAGTGGCCTATGGAGCCAATGGGAGCGTCTATAGAGCCCGTGGGAGCCTCTATGGTGGCCTATGCAGCCAGTGCTAGCATCTATAGAGCCCGTGGGAGCCTCCATAGTGGCCTATGGAGCCAATGGGAGCGTCTATAGAGCCCGTGGTAGCCTCTCTAGTGGCCTATGGAGCCAATGGGAGCGTCTATAGCGCCCGTGGGAGCCTCTATAGTGGCCTATGGAGCCAATGGGAGCATCTATAGGGCCAGTGGGAGCCTCTCTAGAGGCCTGTGGAGCCAATGGGAGCGTCTATAGAGCCCGTGGGAGCCTCTATAGTGGCCTATGGAGCCAATGGGAGCGTCTATAGAGCCCGTGGGAGCCTCTATAGTGGCTATATGGAGCCAATGGGAGCGTCTAAAGAGCCCGTGGGAGCCTCTCTGTAGGCCTATGGAGCCAAAGGGAGCGTCTATAGAGCCCGTGGGAGCCTCTTTAGTGATCTATGGAGCCAATGGGAGCGTCTATAGAGCCCTTGGGAGCCTCTCTACATGCCTATGGAGCCAATGGGAGCATCTATAGAGCCCGTGGGAGCCAAAATAGCGGCCTATGGAGCCAATGGCAGCGTCTATAGAGCCCCTGGGAGCCTCTCTAGTGGCCTATGGAGCCAATGGGAGCGTCTATAGAGCCCATAGGAGCCTCTCTAGAGGCCTATGAAGCCAATGGGAGCGTCTATATAGCCCTTGGGAGTCTCTATAGTGGCTTATGGAGCCAATTGGTGCATCTATAGAGCCCGTGGGAGCCTCTATAGTGGCCTATGGAGCCAATGGGTGCGTCTATAGAGCCCGTGGGAGCCTCTATAGTGGCCTATGGAGCCAAAGGGCCCAACTATAGAGCACATGGGAGCGTCTCGAGAGGCCTGTGGAGCCAATGGGAGCGTCTATAGAGCCCGTTGGAGCCTCTATAGAGGCATAAGGAGCCAATGGGAGCATCTATAGAGCCAGTGGGAGCCTCTATAGTGGCCTATGCAGCCAATGGGAGCATCTATAGAGCCTGTGAGAGCATCTCTAGAGGCCAATGGAGCCAATGGGAGCGTCTATAGCGCCCATGGGAGCCTCTATAGTGGCCTATGGAGCCAATGGGAGCGTCTATAGATCCAGTGGGAGCCTCTCTAGACGCCTGTGGAGCCAATGGGAGCGTCTATAGAGCCCGTGAGAGCCTCTATAGTGGCCTATGGAGCCAATGGGAGCGCCTATAGAGCCCGTGGGAGCCTCTATAGTGGCTATATGGAGCCAATGGGAGCGTCTATAGAGCCCGTGTGAGCCTCTCTGTAGGCCTACGGAACCAACGGGAGCGTCTATAGAGCCCGTGGGAGCCTCTATAGTGATCTATGGAGCCAATGGGAGCGTCTATAGAGCCCTTGGGAGCCTCTCTACATGCCTATGGAGCCAATGGGAGCATCTATAGAGCCCGTGGGAGCCACAATAGCGGCCTATGGAGCCAATGGCAGCGTCTATAGAGCCCCTGGGAGCCTCTACAGTGGCCTATGGAGCCAATGGGAGCGTCTATAGAGCCCTTAGGAGCCTCTCTAGAGGCCAATGAAGCCAATGGGAGCGTCTATATAGCCCTTGGGAGTCTCTATAGTGGCTTATGGAGCCAATCAGTGCATCTATAGAGCCCGTGGGAGCCTCTATAGTGGCCTATGGAGCCAATGGGAGCGTCTATAGAGCCCGTGGGAGCCTCTATAGTGGCGTATGGAGACAATGGGAGCATCTATAGAGCCCGTGGGAGCCTCTATAGTGGCCTATGGAGCCAAAGGCAGCGTCTATAGAGCCCGTGGGAGCGTCTCTAGAGGCCTATGGAGCCAATGGGAGCGTCTATAGAGCCCGTGGGAGCCTCAATAGTGGCCTATGGAGCCAATGGGAGCGTCTATACAGCCAGTGGGAGCCTCTCTAGAGGTCTGTTTAGCCAATGGGAGCATCTATAGAGCCCGTGGGAGCCTCTATAGTGGCCTATGCAGCCAATCGGACCATCTATAGAGCCTGTGGGAGCCTGTCTAGTGGCCTATGGAGCCAATGGCAGCGTCTATAGAGCCCATGGGAGCCTCTCTAGTGGCCTATGGAGCCAATGGGAGCGTCTATAGAGCCCATGGGAGCCTCTCTAGTGGCCTATGGAGCCAATGGGAGCGTCTATAGAGCCCGTGGGAGCCTCTCTAGAGGCCTATGGAGCCAATTGGAGAGTCTATAGAGCCCGTGGGAGCCTGTATAGTGGCCAATGGAGCCAATGGGAGCGTCTATAGAGCCCGTGTGAGCCTCTATAGTGGGCTATGGAGCCAATGGGAGCGTCTATAGAGCCCGAGGGAGCCTCTATAGTGGCCTATGCAGCCAATGGGACCATCTATAGAGCCTGTGAGAGCATCTCTGGAGGCCAATGGGGCCAATGGGAGCGTCTATATATCCCGTGGGTGCCTCTATAGTGGCGTATGGAGCCAATGGGAGCGTCTATAGCGCCCGTGGGAGCCTCTATAGTGGCCTATGGAGCCAATGGGAGCATCTATAGAGCCAGTGGGAGCCTCTCTAGAGGCCTACAGAGCCAATGGGAGCGTCTATAGAGCCCGTGGGAGCCTCTATAGTGGCCTATGGAGCCAATGGGAGCGTCTATAGAGCCCGTGGGAGCCTCTATAGTGGCTATATGGAGCCAATGGGAGCGTCTAAAGAGCCCGTGGGAGCCTCTCTGTAGGCCTATGGAGCCAAAGGGAGCGTCTATAGAGCCCGTGGGAGCCTCTATAGTGATCTATGGAGCCAATGGGAGCGTCTATAGAGCCCTTGGGAGCCTCTCTACATGCCTATGGAGCCAATGGGAGCATCTATAGAGCCCGTGGGAGCCAAAATAGCGGCCTATGGAGCCAATGGCAGCGTCTATAGAGCCCCTGGGAGCCTCTCTAGTGGCCTATGGAGCCAATGGGAGCGTCTATAGAGCCCATAGGAGCCTCTCTAGAGGCCTATGAAGCCAATGGGAGCGTCTATATAGCCCTTGGGAGTCTCTATAGTGGCTTATGGAGCCTATTGGTGCATCTATAGAGAACGTGGGAGCCTCTATAGTGGCCTATGGAGCCAATGGGTGCGTCTATAGAGCCCGTGGGAGCCTCTATAGTGGCCTATGGAGCCAAAGGGCCCAACTATAGAGCCCATGGGAGCGTCTCGAGAGGCCTGTGGAGCCAATGGGAGCGTCTATAGAGCCCGTGGGAGCCCCTATAGTGGCTTATGGAGCCCGTTGGAGAGTCTATAGAGCCCGTGGGAGCCTCTATAGTGGCCTACGGAGCCAATGGGAGCATCTATAGAGCCCGTCGGAGCCTCTATATTGGCCTATGGAGCCAGTGGGAGCATCTATAGAGCCCGTGGGAGCCTCTATATTGACCTATGCAGCCAAAGGGAGCGTCTATAGAGCCCGTGGGAGCCCCTATAGTGGCCTATGAAGCCCAAAGGAGCGTCTATAGAGCCCGTGGGAGCCTCTATAGTGGACTATGGCGCCAATAGGACCATCTATACAGCACGTGGGAGCCACTATAGTGGCCTATGGAGCCAATGGGAGCATCTATAGAGCCCGTGGAAGCCTCCATGGAGGCCTATGGAGCCAATGGGAGCATCTATAGAGGCTGTGGGAGCCTCTATAGTGGCCTATGGATCCAATGGCAGCGTCCATAGAGTCCGTGGGAGCCTCTATAGGGGTCTATGGAGCCAATGGGAGCATCTATAGAGCCCGTGGGAGCCTTTAGAGTGGCCTATGGAGCCAATGGGAGCGTCTATAGAGCCCGTGGGAGCCTCTCTAGAGGCCTATGGAGCCAATGGGAGCGTCTATAGAGCCCGTGGGAGCCTCTCTAGAGGCCTATGGAGCCAATGGGAGCGTCTATAGAGTCCGTGGGAGCCTCTATAGTGGCCTATGGATCCAATGGGAGAATCTATAGAACCCATGGGAGCCCCCTAGAGGCCAATGTAGACAATGGGAACGTCTATAGAGCCCGCGGGAGCCACACTACAGGCCTATGGAGCCAATGGGAGCGACTATAGAGCCCTTGGGAGCGTCTGTAGTGGCCGATGGAGCCAATGGGCCCATCTATAGAGCCTGTGGGAGCCTCTCTGGAGGCCTATGGAGCCAAAGGGATCGTCTATAGAGCCTGTGGGAGCTTCTACAGCGGCCTATGGAGCCAAAGGGAGCATCTATAGAGCCCGTGGGAGCTTCTATAGTGGCCTATGGAGCCAATGGGAGCATCTATAGAGCCGATGGGAGCCACTCTAGAGGCCTATGGATCCAATGGGAGTGTCTATATAGCCCGTGGGAGTCTCTCTAGTTCCCTATGGAGCCAATGGGTGCATCTATAGAGCCCTTGGGAGCCTCTCTAGTGGCCTATAGAGCTAATGGGACCATCTATAGAGCCCGTGGGTGCCTCCCTAGAGGCCAATGGAGCCAATGGGAGCGTCTATAGAGCCCGTGGGAGCCTCTATAGTGGCCTATGCAGCCAATGGGAGAGTCTATAGAGCCCGTGGGAGCCTCCATAGTGGCCTATGGAGCCAATGGGAGCATCTAAAGAGCCCGTGGTAACATCTATAGTGGCCTATGGAGCCAATGGGAGCGTCCATAGAGCCCGTGGGAGCCACTGAAGAGGCCTACGGATCCAATGGGAGTGTCTATAGAGCCCGTGGGAGCCTCTCTACTGGATTATGGAGCCAATGGGAGCATCTATAGAGTCCGTGGGAGCCTCTCTTGTGGCCTATGGAGCCAATGGGAGCGTCTATAGAGCCCGTGGGAGCCTCTCTTGTGGCCTATGGAGCCAATGGGAGCGTCTATAGAGCCCGTGGGAGCCTCTATAGTGACCTATGGAGACAATGGGAGCATCTATAGAGCCCGTGGGAGCCTCTATAGTGGCCTATGGAGCCAATGGGAGCGTCTATAGAGCCCGTGGGAGCCTCTATAGAGGCCTTTGGAGCCTGTGGGAGCGTTTATAGAGCCCGAGGGAGCCGCTATAGTGGCCTATGGAGCCAATGGGAGCGTCTATAGAGCCCATGGGAGCCTCTATAGAGGCATAAGGAGCTAATGGGGCCATCTATAGAGCCCGTGGGAGCCTCTCTAGAGGCCAACGTAGCCAATGGCAGTGTCTATAGAGCCCGTGGGCGCATCTATAGTGGCCTAAGGAGCCAATGGGAGCGTCTATAGAGCCAGTGGGAGCCTCTCTAGAGGCCTGTGGAGCCAATGGGGGCGTCTATAGAGCCCTTGGGAGCCTCTATAGTGGCCTATGGAGCCAATGGGAGCGTCTATAGAGCCCGTGGGAGCCTCTCTAGAGGCCTATGGAGCCAATGGGAGCGTCTATAGAGCCCGTGGGAGCCTCTATAGAGGCCTATGGAGCCAATGGGAGCGTCTATAGAGCCCGTGGGAGCCTCTATAGTGGCCTATGGAGCCAATGGGAGCATCTATAGAGCCGATGGGAGCCACTCTAGAGGCCTATGGATCCAATGGGAGTGTCTATATAGCCCGTGGAGTCTCTCTAGTGCCCTATGGAGCCAATGGGTGCATCTATAGAGCCCGTGGGAGCCACTCTAGTGGCCTATGGAGCTAATGGGACCATCTATAGAGCCCGTGGGAGCCTCTCTAGAGGACTAGGGAGCCAATGGGAGCGTCTATAGAACCCGTGGGAGCCAAAATAGCGGCCTATGGAGCCAATGGCAGCGTCTATAGAGCCCCTGGGAGCCTCTCTAGTGGCCTATGGAGCCAATGGGAGCGTCTATAGAGCCCATAGGAGCCTCTCTAGAGGCCTATGAAGCCAATGGGAGCGTCTATATAGCCCTTGGGAGTCTCTATAGTGGCTTATGGAGCCAATTGGTGCATCTATAGAGCCCGTGGGAGCCTCTATAGTGGCCTATGGAGCCAATGGGTGCGTCTATAGAGCCCGTGGGAGCCTCTATAGTGGCCTATGGAGCCAAAGGGCCCAACTATAGAGCCCATGGCAGCGTCTCGAGAGGCCTGTGGAGCCAATGGGAGCGTCTATAGAGCCCGTGGGAGCCTCTATAGAGGCATAAGGAGCCAATGGGAGCATCTATAGAGCCAGTGGGAGCCTCTATAGTGGCCTATGCAGCCAATGGGACCATCTATAGAGCCTGTGAGAGCATCTCTAGAGGCCAATGGAGCCAATGGGAGCGTCTATAGCGCCCGTGGGAGCCTCTATAGTGGCCTATGGAGCCAATGGGAGCGTCTATAGATCCAGTGGGAGCCTCTCTAGACGCCTGTGGAGCCAATGGGAGTGTCTATAGAGCCCGTGGGAGCCTCTATAGTGGCCTATGGAGCCAATGGGAGCGTCTATAGAGCCCGTGGGAGCCTCTATAGTGGCTATATGGAGCCAATGGGAGCGTCTATAGAGCCCGTGTGAGCCTCTCTGTAGGCCTACGGAACCAACGGGAGCGTCTATAGAGCCCGTGGGAGCCTCTATAGTGATCTATGGAGCCAATGGGAGCGTCTATAGAGCCCTTGGGAGCCTCTCTACATGCCTATGGAGCCAATGGGAGCATCTATAGAGCCCGTGGGAGCCACAATAGCGGCCTATGGAGCCAATGGCAGCGTCTATAGAGCCCCTGGGAGCCTCTACAGTGGCCTATGGAGCCAATGGGAGCGTCTATAGAGACCTTAGGAGCCTCTCTAGAGGCCAATGAAGCCAATGGGAGCGTCTATATAGCCCTTGGGAGTCTCTATAGTGGCTTATGGAGCCAATCAGTGCATCTATAGAGCGCGTGGGAGCCTCTATAGTGGCCTATGGAGCCAATGGGAGCGTCTATAGAGCCCGTGGGAGCCTCTATAGTGGCGTATGGAGACAATGGGAGCATCTATAGAGCCCGTGGGAGCCTCTATAGTGGCCTATGGAGCCAAAGGCAGCGTCTATAGAGCCCGTGGGAGCGTCTCTAGAGGCCTATGGAGCCAATGGGAGCGTCTATAGAGCCCGTGGGAGCCTCAATAGTGGCCTATGGAGCCAATGGGAGCGTCTATACAGCCAGTGGGAGCCTCTCTAGAGGTCTGTTTAGCCAATGGGAGCATCTATAGAGCCCGTGGGAGCCTCTATAGTGGCCTATGCAGCCAATCGGACCATCTATAGAGCCTGTGGGAGCCTGTCTAGTGGCCTATGGAGCCAATGGCAGCGTCTATAGAGCCCATGGGAGCCTCTCTAGTGGCCTATGGAGCCAATGGGAGCGTCTATAGAGCCCATGGGAGCCTCTCTAGTGGCCTATGGAGCCAATGGGAGCGTCTATAGAGCCCGTGGGAGCCTCTCTAGAGGCCTATGGAGCCAATTGGAGAGTCTATAGAGCCCGTGGGAGCCTGTATAGTGGCCAATGGAGCCAATGGGAGCGTCTATAGAGCCCGTGTGAGCCTCTATAGTGGGCTATGGAGCCAATGGGAGCGTCTATAGAGCCCGAGGGAGCCTCTATAGTGGCCTATGCAGCCAATGGGACCATCTATAGAGCCTGTGAGAGCATCTCTGGAGGCCAATGGGGCCAATGGGAGCGTCTATAGATCCCGTGGGAGCCTCTATAGTGGCGTATGGAGCCAATGGGAGCGTCTATAGCGCCCGTGGGAGCCTCTATACTGGCCTATGGAGCCAATGGGAGCATCTATAGAGCCAGTGGGAGCCTCTCTAGAGGCCTACAGAGCCAATGGGAGCGTCTATAGAGCCCGTGGGAGCCTCTATAGTGGCCTATGGAGCCAATGGGAGCGTCTATAGAGCCCGTGGGAGCCTCTATAGTGGCTATATGGAGCCAATGGGAGCGTCTAAAGATCCCGTGGGAGCCTCTCTGTAGGCCTATGGAGCCAAAGGGAGCGTCTATAGAGCCCGTGGGAGCCTCTATAGTGATCTATGGAGCCAATGGGAGCGTCTATAGAGCCCTTGGGAGCCTCTCTACATGCCTATGGAGCCAATGGGAGCATCTATAGAGCCCGTGGGAGCCAAAATAGCGGCCTATGGAGCCAATGGCAGCGTCTATAGAGCCCCTGGGAGCCTCTCTAGTGGCCTATGGAGCCAATGGGAGCGTCTATAGAGCCCATAGGAGCCTCTCTAGAGGCCTATGAAGCCAATGGGAGCGTCTATATAGCCCTTGGGAGTCTCTATAGTGGCTTATGGAGCCAATTGGTGCATCTATAGAGCCCGTGGGAGCCTCTATAGTGGCCTATGGAGCCAATGGGTGCGTCTATAGAGCCCGTGGGAGCCTCTATAGTGGCCTATGGAGCCAAAGGGCCCAACTATAGAGCCCATGGGAGCGTCTCGAGAGGCCTGTGGAGCCAATGGGAGCGTCTATAGAGCCCGTGGGAGCCCCTATAGTGGCTTATGGAGCCCGTTGGAGAGTCTATAGAGCCCGTGGGAGCCTCTATAGTGGCCTACGGAGCCAATGGGAGCATCTATAGAGCCCGTCGGAGCCTCTATATTGGCCTATGGAGCCAGTGGGAGCATCTATAGAGCCCGTGGGAGCCTCTATATTGACCTATGCAGCCAAAGGGAGCGTCTATAGAGCCCGTGGGAGCCCCTATAGTGGCCTATGAAGCCCAAAGGAGCGTCTATAGAGCCCGTGGGAGCCTCTATAGTGGACTATGGCGCCAATAGGACCATCTATACAGCACGTGGGAGCCTCTATAGTGGC
The DNA here is from genome assembly GCF_026170545.1 of Melanerpes formicivorus. Classification (NCBI taxonomy): domain Eukaryota; kingdom Metazoa; phylum Chordata; class Aves; order Piciformes; family Picidae; genus Melanerpes; species Melanerpes formicivorus. The sequence continues at coordinate 31,120 of NW_027143714.1, forward strand.
CTATGGAGCATATTGGAGCGTCTATAGAGCCCGTGGGAGCCACTATAGTGGCCTATGGAGCCAATGGGAGCATCTATAGAGCCCGTGGAAGCCTCCATGGAGGCCTATGGAGCCAATGGGAGCATCTATAGAGGCTGTGGGAGCCTCTATAGTGGCCTATGGATCCAATGGCAGCGTCCATAGAGTCCGTGGGAGCCTCTATAGAGGTCTATGGAGCCAATGGGAGCGTCTATAGAGCCCGTGGGAGCCTTTAGAGTGGCCTATGGAGCCAATGGGAGCGTCTATAGAGCCCGTGGGAGCCTCTCTAGAGGCCTATGGAGCCAATGGGAGCGTCTATAGAGCCCGTGGGAGCCTCTCTAGAGGCCTATGGAGCCAATGGGAGCGTCTATAGAGTCGGTGGGAGCCTCTATAGTGGCCTATGGATCCAATGGGAGAATCTATAGAACCCATGGGAGCCCCCTAGAGGCCAATGTAGACAATGGGAACGTCTATAGAGCCCGCGGGAGCCACACTATAGGCCTATGGAGCCAATGGGAGCGACTATAGAGCCCTTGGGAGCGTCTGTAGTGGCCGATGGAGCCAATGGGCCCATCTATAGAGCCTGTGGGAGCCTCTCTGGAGGCCTATGGAGCCAAAGGGATCGTCTATAGAGCCTGTGGGAGCTTCTACAGCGGCCTATGGAGCCAAAGGGAGCATCTATAGAGCCCGTGGGAGCTTCTATAGTGGCCTATGGAGCCAATGGGAGCATCTATAGAGCCGATGGGAGCCACTCTAGAGGCCTATGGATCCAATGGGAGTGTCTATATAGCCCGTGGGAGTCTCTCTAGTGCCCTATGGAGCCAATGGGTGCATCTATAGAGCCCTTGGGAGCCTCTCTAGTGGCCTATAGAGCTAATGGGACCATCTATAGAGCCCGTGGGTGCCTCCCTAGAGGCCAATGGAGCCAATGGGAGCGTCTATAGAGCCCGTGGGAGCCTCTCTACTGGATTATGGAGCCAATGGGAGCGTCTATAGAGTCCGTGGGAGCCTCTCTTGTGGCCTATGGAGCCAATGGGAGCGTCTATAGAGCCCGTGGAGGCCTCTCTTGTGGCCTATGGAGACAATGGGAGCATCTATAGAGCCCGTGGGAGCCTCTATAGTGGCCTATGGAGCCAATGGGAGCGTCTATAGAGCCCGTGGGAGCCTCTATAGAGGCCTTTGGAGCCTGTGGGAGCGTTTATAGAGCCCGAGGGAGCCGCTATAGTGGCCTATGGAGCCAATGGGAGCGTCTATAGAGCCCATGGGAGCCTCTATAGAGGCATAAGGAGCTAATGGGGCCATCTATAGAGCCCGTGGGAGCCTCTATAGTGGCCTAAGGAGCCAATGGGAGCGTCTATAGAGCCAGTGGGAGCCTCTCTAGAGGCCTGTGGAGCCAATGGGGGCGTCTATAGAGCCCTTGGGAGCCTCTATAGTGGCCTATGGAGCCAATGGGAGCGTCTATAGAGCCCGTGGGAGCCTCTCTAGAGGCCTATGGAGCCAATGGGAGCGTCTATAGAGCCCGTGGGAGCCTCTATAGAGGCCTATGGAGCCAATGGGAGCGTCTATAGAGCCCGTGGGAGCCTCTCTAGAGGCCTATGGAGCCAATGGGAGCGTCTATAGAGCCCGTGGGAGCCTCTATAGAGGCCTATGGAGCCAATGGGAGCGTCTATAGAGCCGATGGGAGCCACTCTAGAGGCCTATGGATCCAATGGGAGTGTCTATATAGCCCGTGGAGTCTCTCTAGTGCCCTATGGAGCCAATGGGTGCATCTATAGAGCCCGTGGGAGCCACTCTAGTGGCCTATGGAGCTAATGGGACCATCTATAGAGCCCGTGGGAGCCTCTCTAGAGGACTAGGGAGCCAATGGGAGCGTCTATAGAACCCGTGGGAGCCTCTATAGAGGCCTATGGAGCCAATGGCAGCGTCTATAGAGCCCCTGGGAGCCTCTACAGTGGCCTATGGAGCCAATGGGCCCATCTATAGAGCCCGTGGGAGCCTCTCTAGAGGACTAGGGAGCCAATGGGAGCGTCTATAGAACCCGTGGGAGCCTCTATAGTGGCCTATGGAGCCAATGGGAGCGTCTATAGAGCCCTTGGGAGCCTCTCTAGAGGCCTGTGGAGCCAATGGGAGCATCTATAGAGCCCGTGGGAGCCTCTCTAGAGGCCTACGGAGCCAAAGGGAGCATTTATAGAGCCTGTGGGAGCCTCTACACTGGCTTATGGAGCCAATGGGAGTGTCTATAGAGCACGTGGGAGCCTCTCTAGAGGCCTGTGGAGCCAATGGGAGTATCTATAGAGCCCGTGGGAGCCTCTCTAGAGGCCTACGGAGCCAAAGGGAGCATTTATAGAGCCTGTGGGAGCCTCTACAGTGGCTTATGGAGCCAATGGGAGTGTCTATAGAGCACGTGGTAGCCTCTATAGTGGCTATATGGAGCCAATGGGAGCGTCTATAGAGCCCGTGTGAGCCTTTCTAGAGGCGTATGGAGCCAATGGGAGCGTCTATAGAGCCCGTGGGAGCCTCTATAGTGGCCTATGGAGCCAATGGAGCGTCTACAGAGCCAGTGGGAGCCTCTATAGAGGCCTGTAGAGCCAATGGGGGCGTCTACAGAGCCCTTGGGAGCCTCTCTAGTGGCCTATGGAGCCAATGGGAGTGTCTATAGAGCCCGTGGGAGCCTCTCTAGAGGCCTATGGAGCCAATGGGAGCGTCTATAGAGCCCGTGGGTGCCTCTCTAGAGGCCTATGGAGCCAATGGGAGTGTCTATAGAGCCCGTGGGTGCCTCTCTAGAGGCCTGTGGAGCCAATGGGAGTGTCTATAGAGCCCGTGGGAGCCTGTCTAGAGGCCTATGGAGCCAATGGGAGCGTCTATAGAGCCCGTGGGTGCCTCTCTAGAGGCCTATGGAGCCAATGGGAGTGTCTATAGAGCCCGTGGGAGCCTCTCTAGAGGCCTATGGAGCCAATGGGGGCGTCTATAGAGCCCGACGGAGCCTCTATAGTGGTCTACGGAGCCAATGGGAGCGTCTATAGAGCCCTTGGGAGCCTCTCTAGATGCCTATGGAGCCAATGGGAGCATCTATAGAGCCCGTGGGAGCCATAATAGCGGCCTATGGAGCCAATGGCAGCGTCTATAGAGCCCCTGGGAGCCTCTACAGTGGCCTATGGAGCCAATGGGCCCATCTATAGAGCCCGTGGGAGCCTCTCTAGAGGACTATGGAGCCAATGGGGGCGTCTATAGAGCCCGACGGAGCCTCTATAGTGGTCTACGGAGCCAATGGGAGCGTCTATAGAGCCCTTGGGAGCCTCTCTAGATGCCTATGGAGCCAATGGGAGCATCTATAGAGCCCGTGGGAGCCATAATAGCGGCCTATGGAGCCAATGGCAGCGTCTATAGAGCCCCTGGGAGCCTCTACAGTGGCCTATGGAGCCAATGGGCCCATCTATAGAGCCCGTGGGAGCCTCTCTAGAGGACTAGGGAGCCAATGGGAGCGTCTATAGAACCCGTGGGAGCCTCTATAGTGGCCTATGGAGCCAATGGGAGCGTCTATAGAGCCCTTGGGAGCCTCTCTAGAGGCCTGTGGAGCCAATGGGAGCATCTATAGAGCCCGTGGGAGCCTCTCTAGAGGCCTACGGAGCCAAAGGGAGCATTTATAGAGCCTGTGGGAGCCTCTACACTGGCTTATGGAGCCAATGGGAGTGTCTATAGAGCACGTGGGAGCCTCTCTAGAGGCCTGTGGAGCCAATGGGAGTATCTATAGAGCCCGTGGGAGCCTCTCTAGAGGCCTACGGAGCCAAAGGGAGCATTTATAGAGCCTGTGGGAGCCTCTACAGTGGCTTATGGAGCCAATGGGAGTGTCTATAGAGCACGTGGGAGCCTCTCTAGTGGCTATATGAAGCCAATGGGAGCGTCTATAGAGCCCGTGGGAGCCTTTCTAGAGGCGTATGGAGCCAATGGGAGCGTCTATAGAGCCCGTGGGAGCCTCTATAGAGGTCTATGGATCCAATGGGAGCATCTATAGAGCCCTTGGGAGCCTCTCTAGATGCCTATGGAGCCAAAGGGAGCATCTATAGAGCCCGTGGGAGCCACAATAGCGGTCTATGGAGCCAATGGCAGCGTCTATAGAGCCCCTGGGAGCCTCTACAGTGGCCTATGGAGCCAATGGGCCCATCTATAGAGCCCGTGGGAGACTCTCTAGAGGCCTATGGAGCCAATGGGAGCGCCTATAGAGCCCGTGGGAGCCTCTATATTGGCCTATGGAGCCAATGGGAGCGTCTATAGAGCCCGTGGGAGCATCTCTAGAGGCCTACGGAGCCAAAGGGAGCATTTATAGAGCCTGTGGGAGCCTCTATAGTGGCCTATGGAGCCAATGGGAGTGTCTATAGAGCACGTGGGAGCCTCTATAGAGGCCTGTGGATCCAATGGGAGTGTCTATAGAGCCCGTGGGAGCCTCTATAGTGGCCTATGGAGCCAATGGGAGCGTCTATAAGGCCGTTGGAGCCTCTATGGTGGCCTATGGAGCCAATGGGAGCATCTATAGAGCCCTTTGGAGCCTCTATAGTGGACTATGGACCCATTGGGAGCATCTATAGAGCCTGTCAGAGCCTCTCTAGTGGCCTATGGTGCCAATGGGAGCGTCTATAGAGCCCCTGGGAGCCTCTATAGTGGCCTATGGAGCCAATGGGAGCATCTATAGAGCCCGTGGGAGCCTCTATAGTGGCCTATGGAGCCAATGGGAGCGTCTATAGAGCCCGGAGGAGCATCTCTAGAGGCCTATAGAGCCTTTGGGAGCGTGTACAGAGCCCGTGGGAGCCTCTATAGTGGCCTATGGAGCCAATGGGAGCGTCTATAGAGCCATTTGGAGCCTCTATAGTAGCGTATGGAGCCAATGGGAGCGTCTATAGAGCCATTTGGAGCCTCTATAGTGGCCTATGGAGCTAATGGGAGCGTCTATAGAGCCCGTGGGAGCCTCTATAGTGGCCTATTGAGCCAATGGGAGCGTCTATAGAGCCCGTGGGAGCCTCTATAGTGGCCTATGGAGCCAATGGAGCGTCTACAGAGCCAGTGGGAGCCTCTATAGAGGCCTGTAGAGCCAATGGGGTCGTCTACAGAGCCCTTGGGAGCCTCTATAGTGGCCTATGGAGCCAATGGGCGCATCTATAGAGCCCGTGGGAGCCACTATAGCGGCCTATGGACCCAATGGCAGCGTCTATAGAGCCCCTGGGAGCCTCTACAGTGGCGTATTGGGCCAATGGGCCCATCTATAGAGCCCGTGGGAGCCTCTCTAGAGGCCTATGGAGCCAATGGGAGCGTCTATAGAGCCCATGGGAGCCTCTCTAGTGGCCTATGGAGCCAATGGTAGCGTCTATAGAGCCCGTGGGAGCCTCTCTAGTGGCCTACGGAGCCAATGGGAGCGTCTATAGAGCCCGTGGGAGCCTCTCTAGCGGGCTATGGAGCCAATGGGAGCGTCTATAGAGCCCGTGGGAGCCTCTCTAGAGGCCTGTGGAGCCAATGGGGGCGTTCATAGAGCCCGTGGGAGCCTCTATAGTGGCCTATGGAGCCAATGGGAGCGTCTATAGAGCCCGTGGGAGCCTCTCTAGAGGCCTATGGAGCCAATGGGAGCGTCTATAGAGCCCGTGGGAGCCTCTATAGATGCCTATGGAGCCAATGGGAGCATCTATAGAGCCCGTGGGAGCCACAATAGCGGCCTATGGAGCCAATGGCAGCGTCTATAGAGCCCCTGGGAGCCTCTACAGTGGCCTATGGAGCCAATGGGCCCATCTATAGAGCCCGTGGGAGCCTCTCTAGAGGCCTATGGAGCCAATGGGAGCGTCTATAGAGCCCGTGGGAGCCTCTATAGTGGCCTATGGAGCCAATGGGAGCGTCTACAGAGCCCTTGGGAGCCTCTCTACAGGCCTGTGGAGCCAATGGGAGCATCTATAGAGCCCGTGGGAGCCTCTCTAGAGGCCTACGGAGCCAAAGGGAGCATTTATAGAGCCTGTGGGAGCCTCTACAGTGGCCTATGGAGCCAATGGGAGTGTCTATAGAGCACGTGGGAGCCTCTATAGAGGCCTGTGGATCCAATGGGAGTGTCTATAGAGCCCGTGGGAGCCTCTATGGTGGCCTATGGAGCCAATGGGAGCATCTATAGAGCTCATGGGACTCTCTATAGGGGACTATGGACCCATTGGGAGCGTCTATAGAGCCTGTCAGAGCCTCTCTAGTGGCCTATGGTGCCAATCGGAGCGTCTATAGAGCCCGTGGGAGCCTCTAGAGTGCCCTATGGAGCCAATGGGAGCGCCTATAGCGCCCGTGGGAGCCTCTATAGTGGCCTATGCAGCCAATGGGACCATCTATAGAGCCTGTGGGAGCCTCTCTAGAGGCCAATGGAGCGAATGGGAGCATCTATACAGCCCGTGGGAGCCTCTATAGTGGGCTATGGAGCCAAAGGGAGAGTCTATAGAGCCCGTGGGAGCCTCTCTAGTGGCCTATGGAGCTAATGGGAGCGTCTATAGAGCCCGTGGGAGCCTCTATAGTGGCCTATGGAGCCAATGGGAGTGTCTATAGAGCCCGTGGGAGCCTCTATAGTGGCCTATGGAGCCAATGGGAGCGTCTATAGAGCCCGTGGGAGCCTCTATAGTGGCCTATGGAGCCAATGGAGCGTCTACAGAGCCAGTGGGAGCCTCTATAGAGGCCTGTAGAGCCAATGGGGGCGTCTATAGAGCCCTTGGGAGCCTCTATAGTGGCCTATGGAGCCAATGGGAGTGTCTATAGAGCCCTTTGGAGCCTCTATAGTGGCGTATGGGGCCAATGGGAGCGTCTATAGACCCCGTGGGAGCCTCTCTAGTGGCCTATGGAGCCAATGGGAGTGTCTATAGAGCCCGTGGGAGCGTCTCTAGAGGCCTATGGAGCCAATGGGGGCGTCTATAGAGCCCGACGGAGCCTCTATAGTCCCGACGGAGCCTCTATAGTGGCCTATGGAGCCAATGGAAGCGTCTATAGAGCCCGTGGGAGCCTCTGTAGTGGTCTATGGAGCCAATGGGAGCGTCTCTAGAGCCCTTGGGAGCCTCTCTAGATGTCTATGGAGCCAATGGGAGCATCTATAGAGCCCGTGGGAGCCACTATAGCGGCCTATGGAGCCAATGGCAGCGTCTATACAGCCCCTGGGATCCTCTACAGTGGCCTATGGAGCCAAAGGGCCCATCTATAGAGCCCGTGGGAGCCTCTTTAGAGGACTATCGAGCCAATGGGAGCGTCTATACAGCCTGTGGGAGCCTCTATATTGGCCTATGGAGCCAATGGGAGCGTCTATAGAGCCCGTGGGAGCCCTCTCTAGTGGCCTATGGAGCCAATGGGAGCGTCTATAGAGCCCGTGGGAGCTCTATAGTGGTCTACGGAGCCAATGGGAGCGTCTATAGCGCCCGTGGGAGCCTCTCTAGATGCCTATGGAGCCAATGGGAGCATCTATAGAGCCCGTGGGAGCCATAATAGCGGCCTATGGAGCCAATTGGCAGCGTCTATAGAGCCCCTGGGAGCCTCTATAGTGGCCTATGGAGCCAATGGGAGTGTTTATAGAGCCCTTGGGAGCCTCTCTAGAGGCCTGTGGAGCCAATGGGAGCATCTATAGAGCCCGTGGGAGCCTCTCTAGAGGCCTACGGAGCCAAAGGGAGCATTTATAGAGCCTGTGGGAGCCTCTACAGTGGCTTATGGAGCCAATGGGAGTGTCTATAGAGCACGTGGAGCCTCTATAGAGGCCTGTGGATCCAATGGGAGTGCCTATAGAGCTCGTGGGAGCCTCTATAGTGGCCTATGGATCCAATGGGAGTGTCTAATAGAGCCCGTGGGAGCCTCTATGGTGGCCTATGGAGCCAATGGGAGCATCTATAGAGCTCGTGGGAGCCTCTGTAGTGGACTATGGACCCTTTGGGAGCGTCTATAGAGCCTGTCAGAGCCTCTCTAGTGGCCTATGGTGCCAATGGGAGCATCTATAGGAGCCCTTGGGAGCCTCTAGAGTGGCCTATGGAGCCAATGGGAGCATCTATAGAGCCCGTGGGAGCCTCTATAGTGGCCTATGGGAGCCAATGGGAGCGTCTATAGAGCCGTAGGAGCATCTCTAGAGGCCTATGCAGCCTTTGGGAGCGTGTACAGAGCCCGTGGGAGACTCTATAGTGGCCTATGGAGCCAATGGGAGCGCCTATAGCGCCCGTGGGAGCCTCTATAGTGGCCTATGCAGCCAATGGGACCATCTATAGAGCCTGTGGGAGCCTCTCTAGAGGCCAATGGAGCGAATGGAGCATCTATACAGCCCGTGGGAGCCTCTATAGTGGGCTATGGAGCCAAAGGGAGAGTCTATAGAGCCCGTGGGAGCCTCTCTAGTGTGGCCTCTGGAGCTAATGGGAGCGTCTATAGAGCCCGTGGGAGCCTCTATAGTGGCCTATGGAGCCAATGGGAGTGTCTATAGAGCCCGTGGGAGCCTTTATAGTGGCCTATGGAGCCAATGGGAGCGTCTATAGAGCCCGTGGGAGCCTCTATAGTGGCCTATGGAGCCAATGGAGCGTCTACAGAGCCAGTGGGAGCCTCTATAGAGGCCTGTAGAGCCAATGGGGGCGTCTATAGAGCCCTTGGGAGCCTCTCTAGTGGCCTATGGAGCCTATGGGAGCGTCTATAGAGCCCTTTTGGAGCCTCTATAGTGGCGTATGGAGCCAATGGAGCGTCTATAGAGCCCGTGGGAGCCTCTATAGTGGCCTATGGAGCCAATGGAGCGTCTACAGAGCCAGTGGGAGCCTCTATAGAGGCCTGTAGAGCCAATGGGGGCGTCTACAGAGCCCTTGGGAGCCTCTCTAGTGGCCTATGGAGCCAATGGGAGTGTCTATAGAGCCCGTTGGGAGCCTCTCTGAGAGGCCTATGGAGCCAATGGGAGCGTCTATAGAGCCCGTGGGTGCCTCTCTAGAGGCCTGTGGAGCCAATGGGGGCGTCTATAGAGCCCGACGGAGCCTCTATAGTGGTCTACGGAGCCAATGGGAGCGTCTATAGAGCCCTTGGGAGCCTCTCTAGATGCCTATGGAGCCAATGGGAGCATCTATAGAGCCCGTGGGAGCCATAATAGCGGCCTATGGAGCCAATGGCAGCGTCTATAAGAGCCCCTGGGAGCCTCTACAGTGGCCTATGGAGCCAATGGAGGCCCATCTATAGAGCCCGTGGGAGCCTCTCTAGAGGACTATGGAGCCAATGGGAGCGTCTATAGAACCCGTGGGACGCCTCTATAGTGGCCTATGGAGCCAATGGGAGCGTCTATAGAGCCCTTGGGAGCCTCTCTAGAGGCCTGTGGAGGCCAATGGAGCATCTATAGAGCCCGTGGGAGCCTCTCTGGAGGCCTACGGAGCCAAAGGGAGCATTTATAGAGCCTGTGGGAGCCTCTACAGTGGCTTATGGAGCCAATGGGAGTGTCTATAGAGCACGTGGGAGCCTCTCTAGAGGCCTGTGGAGCCAATGGGAGTATCTATAGAGCCCGTGGGAGCCTCTCTAGAGGCCTACGGAGCCAAAGGGAGCATTTATAGAGCCTGTGGGAGCCTCTACAGTGGCTTATGGAGCCAATGGGAGTGTCTATAGAGCACGTGGGAGCCTCTATAGAGGCCTGTGGATCCAATGGGAGTGTCTATAGAGCCCGTGGGAGCCTCTATAGTGGCCTATGGATCCAATGGGAGTGTCTACAGAGCCCGTGGAGCCTCTATGGTGGCCTATGGAGGCAATGGGAGCATCTATAGAGCTCGTGGGAGCCTCTATAGTGGACTCTGGGCCCATTGGGAGCGTCTGTAGAGCCTGTCAGAGCCTCTCTAGTGGCCTATGGTGCCAATGGGAGCGTCTATAGAGCCCTTGGGAGCCTCTAGAGTGGCCTATGGAGCCAATGGGAGCATCTATAGAGCCCGTGGGAGCCTCTATAGTGGCCTATGGAGCCAATGGGAGCGTCTATAGAGCCTGTAGGAGCAACTCTAGAGGCCTATGGAGCCTTTGGGAGCGTGTACAGAGCCCGTGGGAGCCTCTATAGTGGCCTGTGCAGCCAACGGGACCATCTATAGAGCCTGTGGGAGCCTCTCTCCAGAGGCCAATGGAGCGAATGGGGAGCATCTATAGAGCCAGTGGGAGCCTCTCTAGAGGCCTGTGGAGCCAATGGGCCGTTTATAGAGCCCGTGGGATCCTCTCTAGTGGCCTATGGAGCCAATGGGAGCGTCTATAGAGCCCGTGGGAGCCTCTCTAGTGGCTATATGGAGCCAATGGGAGCATCTACAGAGCCAGTGGGAGCCTCTCTAGAGGCCTGTGGAGCCAATGGGGGCGTTTATAGAGCCCGTGGGAGCCTCTCTAGTGGCCTATGGAGCCAATGGGAGCGTCTATAGAGCCCGTGGGAGCCTCTCTAGAGGCCTATGGAGCCAATGGGAGCGTCTATAGAGCCCGTGGGAGCCTCTATAGTGGCCTATGGAGCCAATGGGAGCGTCTATACAGCCCGAGGGAGCCTCTCTAGAGGCCTATGGAGCCAATGGGAGTGTCTATAGAGCCCGTGGAAGCCTCTATAGTGGCCTATGGAGCCAATGGGACCGTCTATAAGAGCCCGAGGGAGCCTCTATAGTGGCCTATGGAGCCAATGGGAGCGTCTATAGAGCCCTTGGGAGCCTCTCTAGAGGCCTGTGGAGCCAATGGGAGCATCTATAGAGCCCGTGGGAGCCTCTCTAGAGGCCTATGGAGCCAATGGGAGCATCTATAGAGCCCGTGGGAGACTCTCTAGAGGCCTACAGAGCCAAACGGAGCATTTATAGAGCCTGTGGGAGCCTCTATAGTGGCCTATGGAGCCAAGGGGAGTGTCTATAGAGCACGTGGGAGCCTCTATAGAGGCCTGTGGATCCAATGGGAGTGTCTATAGAGCCCGTGGGAGCCTCTATAGTGGCCTATGGAGCCAATGGGAGCGTCTATAGAGCCCGTTGGAGCCTCTATGGTGGCCTATGGAGCCAATGGGAGCATCTATAGAGCTCGTGGGAGCCTCTATAGTGGGACTATGGACCCATTGGGAGCGTCTATAGAGCCCGTGGGAGCCTCTAGAGTGGCGTATGGAGCCAATGGGAAGCATCTGCAGAGCCGTGGGAGCCTCTATAGTGGCCTATGGAGGCCAATGGGAAGCGTCTATAGAGCCCGTGGGAGCCTCTCTAGAGGCCTATGGAGCCAATGGGAGCGTCTATAGAGCCAGTGGGAGCCTCTATAGTGGCCTATGGAGCCAATGGGAGCATCTACAGAGCCAGTGGGAGCCTCTATAGTGGCCTATGGAGCCAATGGGAGCATCTATAGAGCCCGTGGGAGCCTCTCTAGAGGCCTATGGAGCCAATGGGAGCGTCTATAGAGCCCGTGGGAGCCTCTATAGTGGTCTATGGAGCCAATGGAAGCCCTTGGGAGCCTCTCTAGATGCCTATGGAGCCAATGGGAGCATCTATAGAGCCCGTGGGAGCCACAATAGCGGCCTATGGAGCCAATGGCAGCGTCTATAGAGCCGTGGGAGCCTCTACAGTGGCCTATGGAGCCAATGGGCCCATCTATAGAGCCTGTGGGAGCCTCTCTAGAGGCCTATGGAGCCAATGGGAGCGTCTATAGAGCCCGTGGGAGCCTCTCTAGAGGCCTATGGAGCCAAAGGGAGCGTCTATAGAGCCCGTTGGAGCCTCTCTAGAGGCCTATGGAGCCAATGGGAGCGTCTATAGAGTCCGGAGGAGCATCTCTAGAGGCCTATAGAGCCTTTGGGAGCGTGTATAGAGCCCGTGGGAGACTCTATAGTGGCCTATGGAGCCAATGGGAGCGTCTATAGAGCCAGTGGGAGCCTCTCTAGAGGCCTGTGGAGCCAATGGGGCCGTATATAGAGCCCGTGGGATCCTCTCTAGTGGCCTATGGAGCCAATGGGAGCGTCTATAGAGCCCGTGGGAGCCTCTCTAGTGGCATATGGAGCCAATGGGAGCATCTACAGAGCCAGTGGGAGCCTCTCTAGAGGCCTGTGGAGCCAATGGGGGCGTTTATAGAGCCCGTGGGAGCCTCTCTAGTGGCCTATGGAGCCAATGGGAGCGTCTATAGAGCCCGTGGGAGCCTCTCTAGAGGCCTATGGAGCCAATGGGAGCGTCTATAGAGCCCGTGGGAGCCTCTATAGTGGCCTATGGAGCCAATGGGAGCATCTACAGAGCCAGTGGGAGCCTCTCTAGAGGCCTATGGAGCCAATGGGAGCGTCTATAGAGCCCGTGGAGCCTCTATAGTGGCCTATGGAGCCAATGGGAGCATCTATAGAGCCCGTGGGAGCCTCTCTAGAGGCCTATGGAGCCAATGGGAGCATCTATAGAGCCCGTGGGAGCCTCTATAGTGGTCTATGGAGCCAATGGGAGCGTCTATAGAGCCCGTGGGAGCCTCTCTAGAGGCCTGTGGAGCCAATGGGGTCGTCCATAGAGCTCGTGGGAGCCTCTATAGTGGCCTATGGAGCCAATGGAAGCGTCTATAGAGCCCGTGGGAGCCCCTATAGTGGCCTATGGAGCCCATTGGAGTATCTATAGAGCCTGTGGGAGCCTCTATAGTGGGCTATGGAGCCAATGGGAGCGTCTATAGAGCCCGTGGGAGCGTCTCTAGATGCCTATGGAGCCAATGGGAGCGTCTATAGAGCCCGTGGGAGCCTCTCTAGATGCCTATGGAGCCAATGGGAGCGTCTATAGAGCCCCTGGGAGCCTCTACAGTGGCCTATGGAGCCAATGGGCCCATCTATAGAGCCCGTGGGAGCCTCTCTAGAGGCCTATGGAGCCAATGGGAGCGTCTATAGAGCCCGTGGGAGCCTCTATAGTGGCCTATGGAGCCAATGGGAGCGTCTATACAGCCCGAGGGAGCCTCTCTAGTGGCCTATGGAGCCAATGGGAGTGTCTATAGAGCCCGTGGAAGCCTCTATAGTGGCCTATGGAGCCAATGGGACCGTCTATAGAGCCCCGAGGGAGCCTCTATAGTGGCCTATGGAGCCAATGGGAGCGTCTATAGAGCCCTTGGGAGCCTCTCTAGAGGCCTGTGGAGCCAATGGGAGCATCTATAGAGCCCGTGGGAGCCTCTCTAGAGGCCTGTGGAGCCAATGGGAGCATCTATAGAGCCCGTGGGAGCCTCTCTAGAGGCCTACAGAGCCAAACGGAGCATTTATAGAGCCTGTGGGAGCCTCTATAGTGGCCTATGGAGCCAAGGCGAGTGTCTATAGAGCACGTGGGAGCCTCTATAGAGGCCTGTGGATCCAATGGGAGTGTCTATAGAGCCCGTGGGAGCCTCTATAGTGGCCTATGGAGCCAATGGGAGCGTCTATAGAGCCCGTTGGAGCCTCTATGGTGGCCTATGGAGCCAATGGGTGCATCTATAGAGCTCGTGGGAGCCTCTATAGTGGACTATGGACCCATTGGGAGCGTCTATAGAGCCCGTGGGAGCCTCTAGAGTGGCGTATGGAGCCAATGGGAGCATCTGCAGAGCCCGTGGGAGCCTCTATAGTGGCCTATGGAGCCAATGGGAGCGTCTATAGAGCCCGTGGGAGCCTCTCTAGAGGCCTATGGAGCCAATGGGAGCGTCTATAGAGCCAGTGGGAGCCTCTATAGTGGCCTATGGAGCCAATGGGAGCATCTACAGAGCCAGTGGGAGCCTCTATAGTGGCCTATGGAGCCAATGGGAGCATCTATAGAGCCCGTGGGAGCCTCTCTAGAGGCCTATGGAGCCAATGGGAGCGTCTATAGAGCCCGTGGGAGCCTCTATAGTGGTCTATGGAGCCAATGGGAGCGTCTATAGAGCCCTTGGGAGCCTCTCTAGATGCCTATGGAGCCAATGGGAGCATCTATAGAGCCCGTGGGAGCCACAATAGCGGCCTATGGAGCCAATGGCAGCGTCTATAGAGCCCCTGGGAGCCTCTACAGTGGCCTATGGAGCCAATGGGCCCATCTATAGAGCCTGTGGGAGCCTCTCTAGAGGCCTATGGAGCCAATGGGAGCGTCTATAGAGCCCGTGGGAGCCTCTCTAGAGGCCTATGGAGCCAATGGGAGCGTCTATAGAGCCCGTTGGAGCCTCTCTAGAGGCCTATGGAGCCAATGGGAGCGTCTATAGAGTGCGGAGGAGCATCTCTAGAGGCCTATAGAGCCTTTGGGAGCGTGTACAGAGCCCGTGGGAGACTCTATAGTGGCCTATGGAGCCAATGGGAGCGTCTATAGAGCCAGTGGGAGCCTCTCTAGAGGCCTGTGGAGCCAATGGGGCCGTTTATAGAGCCCGTGGGATCCTCTCTAGTGGCCTATGGAGCCAATGGGAGCGTCTACAGAGCCCGTGGGAGCCTCTCTAGTGGCATATGGAGCCAATGGGAGCATCTACAGAGCCAGTGGGAGCCTCTCTAGAGGCCTGTGGAGCCAATGGGGGCGTTTATAGAGCCCGTGGGAGCCTCTCTAGTGGCCTATGGAGCCAATGGGAGCGTCTATAGAGCCCGTGGGAGCCTCTCTAGAGGCCTATGGAGCCAATGGGAGCGTCTATAGAGCCCGTGGGAGCCTCTATAGTGGCCTATGGAGCCAATGGGAGCATCTACAGAGCCAGTGGGAGCCTCTCTAGAGGCCTATGGAGCCAATGGGAGCGTCTATAGAGCCCGTGGGAGCCTCTATAGTGGCCTATGGAGCCAATGGGAGCATCTATAGAGCCCGTGGGAGCCTCTCTAGAGGCCTATGGAGCCAATGGGAGCATCTATAGAGCCCGTGGGAGCCTCTATAGTGGTCTATGGAGCCAATGGGAGCGTCTATAGAGCCCGTGGGAGCCTCTCTAGACGACTGTGGAGCCAATGGGGTCGTCTATAGAGCTCGTGGGAGCCTCTATAGTGGCCTATGGAGCCAATGGAAGCGTCTATAGAGCCCGTGGGAGCCCCTATAGTGGCCTATGGAGCCCATTGGAGTATCTATAGAGCCTGTGGGAGCCTCTATAGTGGGCTATGGAGCCAATGGGAGCGTCTATAGAGCCCGTGGGAGCGTCTCTAGATGCCTATGGAGCCAATGGGAGCGTCTATAGAGCCCGTGGGAGCCTCTCTAGATGCCTATGGAGCCAATGGGAGCGTCTATAGAGCCCCTGGGAGCCTCTACAATGGCCTATGGAGCCAATGGGCCCATCTATAGAGCCCGTGGTAGCCTCTCTAGAGGCCTATGGAGCCAATGGGAGCGTCTATAGAGCCCGTGGGAGCCTCTATAGTGGCCTATGGAGCCAATGGGAGCGTCTATACAGCCCGAGGGAGCCTCTCTAGTGGCCTATGGAGCCAATGGGAGTGTCTATAGAGCCCGTGGAAGCCTCTATAGTGGCCTATGGAGCCAATGGGACCGTCTATAGAGCCCGAGGGAGCCTCTATAGTGGCCTATGGAGCCAATGGGAGCGTCTATAGAGCCCTTGGGAGCCTCTCTAGAGGCCTGTGGAGCCAATGGGAGCATCTATAGAGCCCGTGGGAGCCTCTCTAGAGGCCTGTGGAGCCAATGGGAGCATCTATAGAGCCCGTGGGAGCCTCTCTAGTGGCCTACAGAGCCAAACGGAGCATTTATAGAGCCTGTGGGAGCCTCTATAGTGGCCTATGGAGCCAAGGGGAGTGTCTATAGAGCACGTGGGAGCCTCTATAGAGGCCTGTGGATCCAATGGGAGTGTCTATAGAGCCCGTGGGAGCCTCTATAGTGGCCTATGGAGCCAATGGGAGCGTCTATAGAGCCCGTTGGAGCCTCTATGGTGGCCTATGGAGCCAATGGGAGCATCTATAGAGCTCGTGGGAGCCTCTATAGTGGACTATGGACCCATTGGGAGCGTCTATAGAGCCCGTGGGAGCCTCTAGAGTGGCGTATGGAGCCAATGGGAGCATCTGCAGAGCCCGTGGGAGCCTCTATAGTGGCCTATGGAGCCAATGGGAGCGTCTATAGAGCCCGTGGGAGCCTCTCTAGAGGCCTATGGAGCCAATGGGAGCGTCTATAGAGCCAGTGGGAGCCTCTATAGTGGCCTATGGAGCCAATGGGAGCATCTACAGAGCCAGTGGGAGCCTCTATAGTGGCCTATGGAGCCAATGGGAGCATCTATAGAGCCCGTGGGAGCCTCTCTAGAGGCCTATGGAGCCAATGGGAGCGTCTATAGAGCCCGTGGGAGCCTCTATAGTGGTCCTATGGAGCCAATGGGAGCGTCTATAGAGCCCTTGGGAGCCTCTCTAGATGCCTATGGAGCCAATGGGAGCATCTATAGAGCCCGTGGGAGCCACAATAGCGGCCTATGGAGCCAATGGCAGCGTCTATAGAGCCCCTGGGAGCCTCTACAGTGGCCTATGGAGCCAATGGGCCCATCTATAGAGCCTGTGGGAGCCTCTCTAGAGGCCTATGGAGCCAATGGGAGCGTCTATAGAGCCCGTGGGAGCCTCTCTAGAGGCCTATGGAGCCAATGGGAGCGTCTATAGAGCCCGTTGGAGCCTCTCTAGAGGCCTATGGAGCCAATGGGAGCGTCTATAGAGTCTGGAGGAGCATCTCTAGAGGCCTATAGAGCCTTTGGGAGCGTGTACAGAGCCCGTGGGAGACTCTATAGTGGCCTATGGAGCCAATGGGAGCGCCTATAGAGCCCGTGGGAGCCTCTATAGTGGCCTATGCAGCCAATGGGACCATCTATAGAGCCTGTGGGAGCCTCTCTAGAGGCCAATGGAGCCAATGGGAGCATCTATACAGCCCGTGGGAGCCTCTCTAGTGGCCTATGGAGCCAATGGGAGAGTCTATAGAGCCCGTGGGAGCCTCTCTAGTGGCCTATGGAGCTAATGGGAGCGTCTATAGAGCCCGTGGGAGCCTCTATAGTGGCCTATGGAGCCAATGGGAGTGTCTATAGAGCCCGTGGGAGCCTCTCTAGTGGCCTATGGAGCCAATGGGAGCGTCTATATAGCTCTTTGGAGCCTCTATAGTGGCGTATGGAGCCAATGGGAGCGTCTATAGAGCCCGTGGGAGCCTCTATAGTGGCCTATGGAGCCAATGGAGCGTCTACAGAGCCAGTGGGAGCCTCTATAGAGGCCTGTAGAGCCAATGGGGTCGTCTATAGAGCCCTTGGGAGCCTCTATAGTGGCCTATGGAGCCAATGGAAGCGTCTATAGAGCCCGTGGGAGCCCCTATAGTGGCCTATGGAGCCCATTGGAGTATCTATAGAGCCTGTGGGAGCCTCTCTAGAGGCCTATGGAGCCAATGGGAGCGTCTATAGAGCCCGTGGGAGCCTCTCTAGATGCCTATGGAGCCAATGGGAGCGTCTATAGAGCCCTTGGGAGCCTCTCTAGATGCCTATGGAGCCAATGGGAGCGTCTATAGAGCCCCTGGGAGCCTCTACAGTGGCCTATGGAGCCAATGGGAGCGTCTATAGAGCCCGAGGGAGCCTCTCTAGTGGCGTATGGAGCCAATGGGAGTGTCTATAGAGCCCGTGGAAGCCTCTATAGTGCCCTATGGAGCCAGTGGGAGCGTCTATAGAGCCCGAGGGAGCCTCTCTAGTGGCCTATGGAGCCAATGGGCGCGTCTATAGAGCCCTTGGGAGCCTCTCTAGAGGCCTGTGGAGCCAATGGGAGCATCTATAGAGTCCGTGGGAGCCTCTCTAGAGGCCTACAGAGCCAAACGGCGCATTTATAGAGCCTGTGGGAGCCTCTATAGTGGCCTATGGAGCCAATGGGAGCATCTATAGAGCCCGTGGGAGCCTCTATAGTGGCCTATGGAGCCATGGGAGCGTCTATAGAGCCCGTAGGAGCATCTCTAGAGGCCTATGCAGCCTTTGTGAGCGTGTACAGAGCCCGTGGGAGACTCTATAGTGGCCTATGGAGCTAATGGGAGCGCCTATAGCGCCCGTGGGAGCCTCTATAGTGGCCTATGGGGCCAATGGGAGTGTCTATAGAGCCCTTTGGAGCCTCTATAGTGGCCTATGCAGCCAATGGGACCATCTATAGAGCCTGTGGGAGCCTCTCTAGAGGCCAATGGCGCGAATGGGAGCATCTATACAGCCCGTGGCAGCCTCTATAGTGCGCTATGGAGCCAATGGGAGAGTCTATAGAGCCCGTGGGAGCCTCTCTAGTGGCCTATGGAGCTAATGGGAGCGTCTATAGAGCCCGTGGGAGCCTCTATAGTGGCCTATGGGGCCAATGGGAGTGTCTATAGAGCCCTTTGGAGCCTCTATAGTGGCCTATGGAGCCTATGGGAGCGTCTATAGAGCCCTTTGGAGCCTCTATAGTGGCTTATGGAGCCAATGGGAGCGTCTATAGAGCCCTTTGGAGCCAATGGAGCGTCTACAGAGCCAGTGGGAGCCTCTGTAGAGGCCTGTAGTGCCAATGGGGGCGTCTATAGAGCCCTTGGGAGCCCCTATATAATGGCCTATGGAGCCAATGGGAGCGTCTATAGAGCCCTTGGGAGCCTCTCTAGTGGCCTATGGAGCCAATGGGAGTGTCTATAGAGCCCGTGGTACCCTCTCTAGAGGCCTATGGAGCCAATGGGAGCGTCTATAGAGGCTGTGGGAGCCTCTCTAGAGGCCTGTGGAGCCAATGGGGGCGTCTATAGAGCCCGTGGGAGCCCCTATATTGGCCTATGGATCCCATTGGAGTGTCTATAGAGCCTGTGGGATCCTCTATAGTGGGCTATGGAGCCAATGGGAGCGTCTATAGTGCCCGTGGGAGCCTCTCTAGATGCCTATGCAGCCAATGGGAGCATCTATAGAGCCCGTGGGAGCCACTATAGTGGCCTATGGAGCCAATGGCAGCGTCTATAGAGCCCCTGGGAGCCTCTAGAGTGGCCTATGGAGCCAATGGGCCCATCTATAGAGCCCGTGGGAGCCTCTCTAGAGGCCTATGGAGCCAATGGGAGCGTCTATAGAGCCCTTGGGAGCCTCTCTAGAGGCCTATGGAGCCAATGGGAGCGTCTATAGAGCCCGTGGGAGCCTCTCTAGTGGCCTATGGAGCCAATGGGAGCGTCTATAGAGCCCGTGGGAGCCTCTCTAGAGGCCTATGGAGCCAATGGGAGCGTCTATAGAGCCAGTGGGAGCCTCTCTAGAGGCCTGTGGAGCCAATGGGGGCGTTTATAGAGCCCGTGGGAGCCTCTCTAGTGGCCTATGGAGCCAATGGGAGCGTCTATAGAGCCCGTGGGAGCCTCTATAGTGGCCTATGGAGCCAATGGGAGCGTCTATAGAGCCCGTGGGAGACTCTATAGTGGTCTATGGAGC
>NW_027143715.1:0-50354 GCF_026170545.1 Melanerpes formicivorus
TTTAGGTTTTACCCCAACAATGTTTTTCATTAGTTTCGCTCACTCTCGAAATCAAGCAGTTTTACAGCAGGTTGGAGCAGCCTGTATCTCAGCACAGGGAATAGGGTAGGAAGAATTCTAAGGATCATTTTGACTGCCTCCAGAAGTTAGATCAGATGGCAAATTGGATTTGGTGCTAGGTCTTTCCCTTTAGGTTTTACCCCAACAATGTTTTCATAGTTTCGCTCACTCTCGAAATCAAGCATTTTACAGCAGGTTGGAGCAGCCTGTATCTCAGCACAGGAATAAGGTAGGGAAGAATTCTAAGGATCATTTTGACTGCCTCCAGAAGTTAGATCAGATGGCAAATTGGATTTGGTGCTAGGTCTTTCCCTTTAGGTTTTACCCCAACAATGTTTTCATTAGTTTCGCTCACTCTCGAAATCAAGCATTTTACAGCAGGTTGGAGCAGCCTGTATCTCAGCACAGGAATAAGGTAGGGAAGAATTCTAAGGATCATTTTGACTGCCTCCAGAAGTTAGATCAGATGGCAAATTGGATTTGGTGCTAGGTCTTTCCCTTTAGGTTTTACCCCAACAATGTTTTCATTAGTTTCGCTCACTCTCGAAATCAAGCATTTTACAGCAGGTTGGAGCAGCCTGTATCTCAGCACAGGAATAAGGTAGGGAAGAATTCTAAGGATCATTTTGACTGCCTCCAGAAGTTAGATCAGATGGCAAATTGGATTTGGTGCTAGGTCTTTCCCTTTAGGTTTTACCCCAACAATGTTTTCATTAGTTTCGCTCACTCTCGAAATCAAGCATTTTACAGCAGGTTGGAGCAGCCTGTATCTCAGCACAGGAATAAGGTAGGGAAGAATTCTAAGGATCATTTTGACTGCCTCCAGAAGTTAGATCAGATGGCAAATTGGATTTGGTGCTAGGTCTTTCCCTTTAGGTTTTACCCCAACAATGTTTTCATTAGTTTCGCTCACTCTCGAAATCAAGCATTTTACAGCAGGTTGGAGCAGCCTGTATCTCAGCACAGGAATAAAGGTAGGGAAGAATTCTAAGGATCATTTTGACTGCCTCCAGAAGTTAGATCAGATGGCAAATTGGATTTGGTGCTAGGTCTTTCCCTTTAGGTTTTACCCCAACAATGTTTTCATTAGTTTCGCTCACTCTCGAAATCAAGCATTTTACAGCAGGTTGGAGCAGCCTGTATCTCAGCACAGGAATAAGGTAGGGAAGAATTCTAAGGCTCATTTTGACTGCCTCCAGAAGTTAGATCAGATGGCAAATTGGATTTGGTGCTAGGTCTTTCCCTTTAGGTTTTACCCCAACAATGTTTTCATTAGTTTCGCTCACTCTCGAAATCAAGCATTTTACAGCAGGTTGGAGCAGCCTGTAATCTCAGCACAGGAATAAGGTAGGGAAGAATTCTAAGGCTCATTTTGACTGCCTCCAGAAGTTAGATCAGATGGCAAATTGGATTTGGTGCTAGGTCTTTCCCTTTAGGTTTTACCCCAACAATGTTTTCATTAGTTTCGCTCACTCTCGAAATCAAGCATTTTACAGCAGGTTGGAGCAGCCTGTATCTCAGCACAGGAATAAGGTAGGGAAGAATTCTAAGGCTCATTTTGACTGCCTCCAGAAGTTAGATCAGATGGCAAATTGGATTTGGTGCTAGGTCTTTCCCTTTAGGTTTTACCCCAACAATGTTTTCATTAGTTTCGCTCACTCTCGAAATCAAGCATTTTACAGGCAGGTTGGAGCAGCCTGTATCTCAGCACAGGAATAAGGTAGGGAAGAATTCTAAGGCTCATTTTGACTGCCTCCAGAAGTTAGATCAGATGGCAAATTGGATTTGGTGCTAGGTCTTTCCCTTTAGGTTTTACCCCAACAATGTTTTCATTAGTTTCGCTCACTCTCGAAATCAAGCATTTTACAGCAGGTTGGAGCAGCCTGTATCTCAGCACAGGAATAAGGTAGGGAAGAATTCTAAGGCTCATTTTGACTGCCTCCAGAAGTTAGATCAGATGGCAAATTGGATTTGGTGCTAGGTCTTTCCCTTTAGGTTTTACCCCAACAATGTTTTCATTAGTTTCGCTCACTCTCGAAATCAAGCATTTACAGCAGGTTGGAGCAGCCTGTATCTCAGCACAGGAATAAGGTAGGGAAGAATTCTAAGGCTCATTTTGACTGCCTCCAGAAGTTAGATCAGATGGCAAATTGGATTTGGTGCTAGGTCTTTCCCTTTAGGTTTTACCCCAACAATGTTTTCATTAGTTTCGCTCACTCTCGAAATCAAGCATTTTACAGCAGGTTGGAGCAGCCTGTATCTCAGCACAGGAATAAGGTAGGGAAGAATTCTAAGGCTCATTTTGACTGCCTCCAGAAGTTAGATCAGATGGCAAATTGGATTTGGTGCTAGGTCTTTCCCTTTAGGTTTTACCCCAACAATGTTTTCATTAGTTTCGCTCACTCTCGAAATCAAGCATTTTACAGCAGGTTGGAGCAGCCTGTATCTCAGCACAGGAATAAGGTAGGGAAGAATTCTAAGGCTCATTTTGACTGCCTCCAGAAGTTAGATCAGATGGCAAATTGGATTTGGTGCTAGGTCTTTCCCTTTAGGTTTTACCCCAACAATGTTTTCATTAGTTTCGCTCACTCTCGAAATCAAGCATTTTACAGCAGGTTGGAGCAGCCTGTATCTCAGCACAGGAATAAGGTAGGGAAGAATTCTAAGGATCATTTTGACTGCCTCCAGAAGTTAGATCAGATGGCAAATTGGATTTGGTGCTAGGTCTTTCCCTTTAGGTTTTACCCCAACAATGTTTTCATTAGTTTCGCTCACTCTCGAAATCAAGCATTTTACAGCAGGTTGGAGCAGCCTGTATCTCAGCACAGGAATAAGGTAGGGAAGAATTCTAAGGCTCATTTTGACTGCCTCCAGAAGTTAGATCAGATGGCAAATTGGATTTGGTGCTAGGTCTTTCCCTTTAGGTTTTACCCCAACAATGTTTTCATTAGTTTCGCTCACTCTCGAAATCAAGCATTTTACAGCAGGTTGGAGCAGCCTGTATCTCAGCACAGGAATAAGGTAGGGAAGAATTCTAAGGATCATTTTGACTGCCTCCAGAAGTTAGATCAGATGGCAAATTGGATTTGGTGCTAGGTCTTTCCCTTTAGGTTTTACCCCAACAATGTTTTCATTAGTTTTCGCTCACTCTCGAAATCAAGCATTTTACAGCAGGTTGGAGCAGCCTGTATCTCAGCACAGGAATAAGGTAGGGAAGAATTCTAAGGCTCATTTTGACTGCCTCCAGAAGTTAGATCAGATGGCAAATTGGATTTGGTGCTAGGTCTTTCCCTTTAGGTTTTACCCCAACAATGTTTTCATTAGTTTCGCTCACTCTCGAAATCAAGCATTTTACAGCAGGTTGGAGCAGCCTGTATCTCAGCACAGGAATAAGGTAGGGAAGAATTCTAAGGCTCATTTTGACTGCCTCCAGAAGTTAGATCAGATGGCAAATTGGATTTGGTGCTAGGTCTTTCCCTTTAGGTTTTACCCCAACAATGTTTTCATTAGTTTCGCTCACTCTCGAAATCAAGCATTTTACAGCAGGTTGGAGCAGCCTGTATCTCAGCACAGGAATAAGGTAGGGAAGAATTCTAAGGATCATTTTGACTGCCTCCAGAAGTTAGATCAGATGGCAAATTGGATTTGGTGCTAGGTCTTTCCCTTTAGGTTTTACCCCAACAATGTTTTCATTAGTTTCGCTCACTCTCGAAATCAAGCATTTTACAGCAGGTTGGAGCAGCCTGTATCTCAGCACAGGAATAAGGTAGGGAAGAATTCTAAGCTCATTTTGACTGCCTCCAGAAGTTAGATCAGATGGCAAATTGGATTTGGTGCTAGGTCTTTCCCTTTAGGTTTTACCCCAACAATGTTTTCATTAGTTTCGCTCACTCTCGAAATCAAGCATTTTACAGCAGGTTGGAGCAGCCTGTATCTCAGCACAGGAATAAGGTAGGGAAGAATTCTAAGGATCATTTTGACTGCCTCCAGAAGTTAGATCAGATGGCAAATTGGATTTGGTGCTAGGTCTTTCCCTTTAGGTTTTACCCCAACAATGTTTTCATTAGTTTCGCTCACTCTCGAAATCAAGCATTTTACAGCAGGTTGGAGCAGCCTGTATCTCAGCACAGGAATAAGGTAGGGAAGAATTCTAAGGATCATTTTGACTGCCTCCAGAAGTTAGATCAGATGGCAAATTGGATTTGGTGCTAGGTCTTTCCCTTTAGGTTTTACCCCAACAATGTTTTCATTAGTTTCGCTCACTCTCGAAATCAAGCATTTTACAGCAGGTTGGAGCAGCCTGTATCTCAGCACAGGAATAAGGTAGGGAAGAATTCTAAGGATCATTTTGACTGCCTCCAGAAGTTAGATCAGATGGCAAATTGGATTTGGTGCTAGGTCTTTCCCTTTAGGTTTTACCCCAACAATGTTTTCATTAGTTTCGCTCACTCTCGAAATCAAGCATTTTACAGCAGGTTGGAGCAGCCTGTATCTCAGCACAGGAATAAGGTAGGGAAGAATTCTAAGGATCATTTTGACTGCCTCCAGAAGTTAGATCAGATGGCAAATTGGATTTGGTGCTAGGTCTTTCCCTTTAGGTTTTACCCCAACAATGTTTTCATTAGTTTCGCTCACTCTCGAAATCAAGCATTTTACAGCAGGTTGGAGCAGCCTGTATCTCAGCACAGGAATAAGGTAGGGAAGAATTCTAAGGCTCATTTTGACTGCCTCCAGAAGTTAGATCAGATGGCAAATTGGATTTGGTGCTAGGTCTTTCCCTTTAGGTTTTACCCCAACAATGTTTTCATTAGTTTCGCTCACTCTCGAAATCAAGCATTTTACAGCAGGTTGGAGCAGCCTGTATCTCAGCACAGGAATAAGGTAGGGAAGAATTCTAAGGCTCATTTTGACTGCCTCCAGAAGTTAGATCAGATGGCAAATTGGATTTGGTGCTAGGTCTTTCCCTTTAGGTTTTACCCCAACAATGTTTTCATTAGTTTCGCTCACTCTCGAAATCAAGCATTTTACAGCAGGTTGGAGCAGCCTGTATCTCAGCACAGGAATAAGGTAGGGAAGAATTCTAAGGCTCATTTTGACTGCCTCCAGAAGTTAGATCAGATGGCAAATTGGATTTGGTGCTAGGTCTTTCCCTTTAGGTTTTACCCCAACAATGTTTTCATTAGTTTCGCTCACTCTCGAAATCAAGCATTTTACAGCAGGTTGGAGCAGCCTGTATCTCAGCACAGGAATAAGGTAGGGAAGAATTCTAAGGATCATTTTGACTGCCTCCAGAAGTTAGATCAGATGGCAAATTGGATTTGGTGCTAGGTCTTTCCCTTTAGGTTTTACCCCAACAATGTTTTCATTAGTTTCGCTCACTCTCGAAATCAAGCATTTTACAGCAGGTTGGAGCAGCCTGTATCTCAGCACAGGAATAAGGTAGGGAAGAATTCTAAGGCTCATTTTGACTGCCTCCAGAAGTTAGATCAGATGGCAAATTGGATTTGGTGCTAGGTCTTTCCCTTTAGGTTTTACCCCAACAATGTTTTCATTAGTTTCGCTCACTCTCGAAATCAAGCATTTTACAGCAGGTTGGAGCAGCCTGTATCTCAGCACAGGAATAAGGTAGGGAAGAATTCTAAGGCTCATTTTGACTGCCTCCAGAAGTTAGATCAGATGGCAAATTGGATTTGGTGCTAGGTCTTTCCCTTTAGGTTTTTACCCCAACAATGTTTTCATTAGTTTCGCTCACTCTCGAAATCAAGCATTTTACAGCAGGTTGGAGCAGCCTGTATCTCAGCACAGGAATAAGGTAGGGAAGAATTCTAAGGCTCATTTTGACTGCCTCCAGAAGTTAGATCAGATGGCAAATTGGATTTGGTGCTAGGTCTTTCCCTTTAGGTTTTACCCCAACAATGTTTTCATTAGTTTTCGCTCACTCTCGAAATCAAGCATTTTACAGCAGGTTGGAGCAGCCTGTATCTCAGCACAGGAATAAGGTAGGGAAGAATTCTAAGGCTCATTTTGACTGCCTCCAGAAGTTAGATCAGATGGCAAATTGGATTTGGTGCTAGGTCTTTCCCTTTAGGTTTTACCCCAACAATGTTTTCATTAGTTTCGCTCACTCTCGAAATCAAGCATTTTACAGCAGGTTGGAGCAGCCTGTATCTCAGCACAGGAATAAGGTAGGGAAGAATTCTAAGGCTCATTTTGACTGCCTCCAGAAGTTAGATCAGATGGCAAATTGGATTTGGTGCTAGGTCTTTCCCTTTAGGTTTTACCCCAACAATGTTTTCATTAGTTTCGCTCACTCTCGAAATCAAGCATTTTACAGCAGGTTGGAGCAGCCTGTATCTCAGCACAGGAATAAGGTAGGGAAGAATTCTAAGGCTCATTTTGACTGCCTCCAGAAGTTAGATCAGATGGCAAATTGGATTTGGTGCTAGGTCTTTCCCTTTAGGTTTTACCCCAACAATGTTTTCATTAGTTTCGCTCACTCTCGAAATCAAGCATTTTACAGCAGGTTGGAGCAGCCTGTATCTCAGCACAGGAATAAGGTAGGGAAGAATTCTAAGGCTCATTTTGACTGCCTCCAGAAGTTAGATCAGATGGCAAATTGGATTTGGTGCTAGGTCTTTCCCTTTAGGTTTTACCCCAACAATGTTTTCATTAGTTTCGCTCACTCTCGAAATCAAGCATTTTACAGCAGGTTGGAGCAGCCTGTATCTCAGCACAGGAATAAGGTAGGGAAGAATTCTAAGGCTCATTTTGACTGCCTCCAGAAGTTAGATCAGATGGCAAATTGGATTTGGTGCTAGGTCTTTCCCTTTAGGTTTTACCCCAACAATGTTTTCATTAGTTTCGCTCACTCTCGAAATCAAGCATTTTACAGCAGGTTGGAGCAGCCTGTATCTCAGCACAGGAATAAGGTAGGGAAGAATTCTAAGGCTCATTTTGACTGCCTCCAGAAGTTAGATCAGATGGCAAATTGGATTTGGTGCTAGGTCTTTCCCTTTAGGTTTTACCCCCAACAATGTTTTCATTAGTTTCGCTCACTCTCGAAATCAAGCATTTTACAGCAGGTTGGAGCAGCCTGTATCTCAGCACAGGAATAAGGTAGGGAAGAATTCTAAGGCTCATTTTGACTGCCTCCAGAAGTTAGATCAGATGGCAAATTGGATTTGGTGCTAGGTCTTTCCCTTTAGGTTTTACCCCAACAATGTTTTTCATTAGTTTCGCTCACTCTCGAAATCAAGCATTTTACAGCAGGTTGGAGCAGCCTGTATCTCAGCACAGGAATAAGGTAGGGAAGAATTCTAAGGCTCATTTTGACTGCCTCCAGAAGTTAGATCAGATGGCAAATTGGATTTGGTGCTAGGTCTTTTCCCTTTAGGTTTTACCCCAACAATGTTTTCATTAGTTTCGCTCACTCTCGAAATCAAGCATTTTACAGCAGGTTGGAGCAGCCTGTATCTCAGCACAGGAATAAGGTAGGGAAGAATTCTAAGGCTCATTTTGACTGCCTCCAGAAGTTAGATCAGATGGCAAATTGGATTTGGTGCTAGGTCTTTCCCTTTAGGTTTTACCCCAACAATGTTTTCATTAGTTTCGCTCACTCTCGAAATCAAGCATTTTACAGCAGGTTGGAGCAGCCTGTATCTCAGCACAGGAATAAGGTAGGGAAGAATTCTAAGGCTCATTTTGACTGCCTCCAGAAGTTAGATCAGATGGCAAATTGGATTTGGTGCTAGGTCTTTCCCTTTAGGTTTTACCCCAACAATGTTTTCATTAGTTTCGCTCACTCTCGAAATCAAGCATTTTACAGCAGGTTGGAGCAGCCTGTATCTCAGCACAGGAATAAGGTAGGGAAGAATTCTAAGGCTCATTTTGACTGCCTCCAGAAGTTAGATCAGATGGCAAATTGGATTTGGTGCTAGGTCTTTCCCTTTAGGTTTTACCCCAACAATGTTTTCATTAGTTTCGCTCACTCTCGAAATCAAGCATTTTACAGCAGGTTGGAGCAGCCTGTATCTCAGCACAGGAATAAGGTAGGGAAGAATTCTAAGGCTCATTTTGACTGCCTCCAGAAGTTAGATCAGATGGCAAATTGGATTTGGTGCTAGGTCTTTCCCTTTAGGTTTTACCCCAACAATGTTTTCATTAGTTTCGCTCACTCTCGAAATCAAGCATTTTACAGCAGGTTGGAGCAGCCTGTATCTCAGCACAGGAATAAGGTAGGGAAGAATTCTAAGGATCATTTTGACTGCCTCCAGAAGTTAGATCAGATGGCAAATTGGATTTGGTGCTAGGTCTTTCCCTTTAGGTTTTACCCCAACAATGTTTTCATTAGTTTCGCTCACTCTCGAAATCAAGCATTTTACAGCAGGTTGGAGCAGCCTGTATCTCAGCACAGGAATAAGGTAGGGAAGAATTCTAAGGATCATTTTGACTGCCTCCAGAAGTTAGATCAGATGGCAAATTGGATTTGGTGCTAGGTCTTTCCCTTTAGGTTTTACCCCAACAATGTTTTCATTAGTTTCGCTCACTCTCGAAATCAAGCATTTTACAGCAGGTTGGAGCAGCCTGTATCTCAGCACAGGAATAAGGTAGGGAAGAATTCTAAGGCTCATTTTGACTGCCTCCAGAAGTTAGATCAGATGGCAAATTGGATTTGGTGCTAGGTCTTTCCCTTTAGGTTTTACCCCAACAATGTTTTCATTAGTTTCGCTCACTCTCGAAATCAAGCATTTTACAGCAGGTTGGAGCAGCCTGTATCTCAGCACAGGAATAAGGTAGGGAAGAATTCTAAGGCTCATTTTGACTGCCTCCAGAAGTTTAGATCAGATGGCAAATTGGATTTGGTGCTAGGTCTTTCCCTTTAGGTTTTACCCCAACAATGTTTTCATTAGTTTCGCTCACTCTCGAAATCAAGCATTTTTACAGCAGGTTGGAGCAGCCTGTATCTCAGCACAGGAATAAGGTAGGGAAGAATTCTAAGGATCATTTTGACTGCCTCCAGAAGTTAGATCAGATGGCAAATTGGATTTGGTGCTAGGTCTTTCCCTTTAGGTTTTACCCCAACAATGTTTTCATTAGTTTCGCTCACTCTCGAAATCAAGCATTTTACAGCAGGTTGGAGCAGCCTGTATCTCAGCACAGGAATAAGGTAGGGAAGAATTCTAAGGCTCATTTTGACTGCCTCCAGAAGTTAGATCAGATGGCAAATTGGATTTGGTGCTAGGTCTTTCCCTTTAGGTTTTACCCCAACAATGTTTTCATTAGTTTCGCTCACTCTCGAAATCAAGCATTTTACAGCAGGTTGGAGCAGCCTGTATCTCAGCACAGGAATAAGGTAGGGAAGAATTCTAAGGCTCATTTTGACTGCCTCCAGAAGTTAGATCAGATGGCAAATTGGATTTGGTGCTAGGTCTTTCCCTTTAGGTTTTACCCCAACAACTGTTTTCATTAGTTTCGCTCACTCTCGAAATCAAGCATTTTACAGCAGGTTGGAGCAGCCTGTATCTCAGCACAGGAATAAGGTAGGGCAAGAATTCTAAGGGCTCATTTTGACTGCCTCCAGAAGTTAGATCAGATGGCAAATTGGATTTGGTGCTAGGTCTTTCCCTTTAGGTTTTACCCCAACAATGTTTTCATTAGTTTCGCTCACTCTCGAAATCAAGCATTTTACAGCAGGTTGGAGCAGCCTGTATCTCAGCACAGGAATAAGGTAGGGAAGAATTCTAAGGCTCATTTTGACTGCCTCCAGAAGTTAGATCAGATGGCAAATTGGATTTGGTGCTAGGTCTTTCCCTTTAGGTTTTACCCCAACAATGTTTTCATTAGTTTCGCTCACTCTCGAAATCAAGCATTTTACAGCAGGTTGGAGCAGCCTGTATCTCAGCACAGGAATAAGGTAGGGAAGAATTCTAAGGCTCATTTGACTGCCTCCAGAAGTTAGATCAGATGGCAAATTGGATTTGGTGCTAGGTCTTTCCCTTTAGGTTTTACCCCAACAATGTTTTCATTAGTTTCGCTCACTCTCGAAATCAAGCATTTTACAGCAGGTTGGAGCAGCCTGTATCTCAGCACAGGAATAAGGTAGGGAAGAATTCTAAGGCTCATTTTGACTGCCTCCAGAAGTTAGATCAGATGGCAAATTGGATTTGGTGCTAGGTCTTTCCCTTTAGGTTTTACCCCAACAATGTTTTCATTAGTTTCGCTCACTCTCGAAATCAAGCATTTTACAGCAGGTTGGAGCAGCCTGTATCTCAGCACAGGAATAAGGTAGGGAAGAATTCTAAGGCTCATTTTGACTGCCTCCAGAAGTTAGATCAGATGGCAAATTGGATTTGGTGCTAGGTCTTTCCCTTTAGGTTTTACCCCAACAATGTTTTCATTAGTTTCGCTCACTCTCGAAATCAAGCATTTTACAGCAGGTTGGAGCAGCCTGTATCTCAGCACAGGAATAAGGTAGGGAAGAATTCTAAGGCTCATTTTGACTGCCTCCAGAAGTTAGATCAGATGGCAAATTGGATTTGGTGCTAGGTCTTTCCCTTTAGGTTTTACCCCAACAATGTTTTTCATTAGTTTCGCTCACTCTCGAAATCAAGCATTTTACAGCAGGTTGGAGCAGCCTGTATCTCAGCACAGGAATAAGGTAGGGAAGAATTCTAAGGCTCATTTTGACTGCCTCCAGAAGTTAGATCAGATGGCAAATTGGATTTGGTGCTAGGTCTTTCCCTTTAGGTTTTACCCCAACAATGTTTTCATTAGTTTCGCTCACTCTCGAAATCAAGCATTTTACAGCAGGTTGGAGCAGCCTGTATCTCAGCACAGGAATAAGGTAGGGAAGAATTCTAAGGCTCATTTTGACTGCCTCCAGAAGTTAGATCAGATGGCAAATTGGATTTGGTGCTAGGTCTTTCCCTTTAGGTTTTACCCCAACAATGTTTTCATTAGTTTCGCTCACTCTCGAAATCAAGCATTTTACAGCAGGTTGGAGCAGCCTGTATCTCAGCACAGGAATAAGGTAGGGAAGAATTCTAAGGCTCATTTTGACTGCCTCCAGAAGTTAGATCAGATGGCAAATTGGATTTGGTGCTAGGTCTTTCCCTTTAGGTTTTACCCCAACAATGTTTTCATTAGTTTCGCTCACTCTCGAAATCAAGCATTTTACAGCAGGTTGGAGCAGCCTGTATCTCAGCACAGGAATAAGGTAGGGAAGAATTCTAAGGCTCATTTTGACTGCCTCCAGAAGTTAGATCAGATGGCAAATTGGATTTGGTGCTAGGTCTTTCCCTTTAGGTTTTACCCCAACAATGTTTTCATTAGTTTCGCTCACTCTCGAAATCAAGCATTTTTACAGCAGGTTGGAGCAGCCTGTATCTCAGCACAGGAATAAGGTAGGGAAGAATTCTAAGGCTCATTTTGACTGCCTCCAGAAGTTAGATCAGATGGCAAATTGGATTTGGTGCTAGGTCTTTCCCTTTAGGTTTTACCCCAACAATGTTTTCATTAGTTTCGCTCACTCTCGAAATCAAGCATTTTACAGCAGGTTGGAGCAGCCTGTATCTCAGCACAGGAATAAGGTAGGGAAGAATTCTAAGGATCATTTTGACTGCCTCCAGAAGTTAGATCAGATGGCAAATTGGATTTGGTGCTAGGTCTTTCCCTTTAGGTTTTACCCCAACAATGTTTTCATTAGTTTCGCTCACTCTCGAAATCAAGCATTTTACAGCAGGTTGGAGCAGCCTGTATCTCAGCACAGGAATAAGGTAGGGAAGAATTCTAAGGCTCATTTTGACTGCCTCCAGAAGTTAGATCAGATGGCAAATTGGATTTGGGTGCTAGGTCTTTCCCTTTAGGTTTTACCCCAACAATGTTTTCATTAGTTTCGCTCACTCTCAAAATCAAGCATTTTACAGCAGGTTGGAGCAGCCTGTATCTCAGCACAGGAATAAGGTAGGGAAGAATTCTAAGGATCATTTTGACTGCCTCCAGAAGTTAGATCAGATGGCAAATTGGATTTGGTGCTAGGTCTTTCCCTTTAGGTTTTTACCCCAACAATGTTTTCATTAGTTTCGCTCACTCTCGAAATCAAGCATTTTACAGCAGGTTGGAGCAGCCTGTATCTCAGCACAGGAATAAGGTAGGGAAGAATTCTAAGGCTCATTTTGACTGCCTCCAGAAGTTAGATCAGATGGCAAATTGGATTTGGTGCTAGGTCTTTCCCTTTAGGTTTTACCCCAACAATGTTTTCATTAGTTTCGCTCACTCTCGAAATCAAGCATTTTACAGCAGGTTGGAGCAGCCTGTATCTCAGCACAGGAATAAGGTAGGGAAGAATTCTAAGGCTCATTTTGACTGCCTCCAGAAGTTAGATCAGATGGCAAATTGGATTTGGTGCTAGGTCTTTCCCTTTAGGTTTTACCCCAACAATGTTTTCATTAGTTTCGCTCACTCTCGAAATCAAGCATTTTACAGCAGGTTGGAGCAGCCTGTATCTCAGCACAGGAATAAGGTAGGGAAGAATTCTAAGGATCATTTTGACTGCCTCCAGAAGTTAGATCAGATGGCAAATTGGATTTGGTGCTAGGTCTTTCCCTTTAGGTTTTACCCCAACAATGTTTTCATTAGTTTCGCTCACTCTCGAAATCAAGCATTTTACAGCAGGTTGGAGCAGCCTGTATCTCAGCACAGGAATAAGGTAGGGAAGAATTCTAAGGCTCATTTTGACTGCCTCCAGAAGTTAGATCAGATGGCAAATTGGATTTGGTGCTAGGTCTTTCCCTTTAGGTTTTACCCCAACAATGTTTTCATTAGTTTCGCTCACTCTCGAAATCAAGCATTTTACAGCAGGTTGGAGCAGCCTGTATCTCAGCACAGGAATAAGGTAGGGAAGAATTCTAAGGCTCATTTTGACTGCCTCCAGAAGTTAGATCAGATGGCAAATTGGATTTGGTGCTAGGTCTTTCCCTTTAGGTTTTACCCCAACAATGTTTTCATTAGTTTCGCTCACTCTCGAAATCAAGCATTTACAGCAGGTTGGAGCAGCCTGTATCTCAGCACAGGAATAAGGTAGGGAAGAATTCTAAGGCTCATTTTGACTGCCTCCAGAAGTTAGATCAGATGGCAAATTGGATTTGGTGCTAGGTCTTTCCCTTTAGGTTTTACCCCAACAATGTTTTCATTAGTTTCGCTCACTCTCGAAATCAAGCATTTTACAGCAGGTTGGAGCAGCCTGTATCTCAGCACAGGAATAAGGTAGGGAAGAATTCTAAGGCTCATTTTGACTGCCTCCAGAAGTTAGATCAGATGGCAAATTGGATTTGGTGCTAGGTCTTTCCCTTTAGGTTTTACCCCAACAATGTTTTCATTAGTTTCGCTCACTCTCGAAATCAAGCATTTTACAGCAGGTTGGAGCAGCCTGTATCTCAGCACAGGAATAAGGTAGGCAAGAATTCTAAGGCTCATTTTGACTGCCTCCAGAAGTTAGATCAGATGGCAAATTGGATTTGGTGCTAGGTCTTTCCCTTTAGGTTTTACCCCAACAATGTTTTCATTAGTTTCGCTCACTCTCGAAATCAAGCATTTTACAGCAGGTTGGAGCAGCCTGTATCTCAGCACAGGAATAAGGTAGGGAAGAATTCTAAGGCTCATTTTGACTGCCTCCAGAAGTTAGATCAGATGGCAAATTGGATTTGGTGCTAGGTCTTTCCCTTTAGGTTTTACCCCAACAATGTTTTCATTAGTTTCGCTCACTCTCGAAATCAAGCATTTTACAGCAGGTTGGAGCAGCCTGTATCTCAGCACAGGAATAAGGTAGGGAAGAATTCTAAGGCTCATTTTGACTGCCTCCAGAAGTTAGATCAGATGGCAAATTGGATTTGGTGCTAGGTCTTTCCCTTTAGGTTTTACCCCAACAATGTTTTCATTAGTTTCGCTCACTCTCGAAATCAAGCATTTTACAGCAGGTTGGAGCAGCCTGTATCTCAGCAGAGGAATAAGGTAGGGAAGAATTCTAAGGCTCATTTTGACTGCCTCCAGAAGTTAGATCAGATGGCAAATTGGATTTGGTGCTAGGTCTTTCCCTTTAGGTTTTTACCCCAACAATGTTTTCATTAGTTTCGCTCACTCTCGAAATCAAGCATTTTACAGCAGGTTGGAGCAGCCTGTATCTCAGCACAGGAATAAGGTAGGGAAGAATTCTAAGGCTCATTTTGACTGCCTCCAGAAGTTAGATCAGATGGCAAATTGGATTTGGTGCTAGGTCTTTCCCTTTAGGTTTTACCCCAACAATGTTTTCATTAGTTTCGCTCACTCTCGAAATCAAGCATTTTACAGCAGGTTGGAGCAGCCTGTATCTCAGCACAGGAATAAGGTAGGGAAGAATTCTAAGGCTCATTTTGACTGCCTCCAGAAGTTAGATCAGATGGCAAATTGGATTTGGTGCTAGGTCTTTCCCTTTAGGTTTTACCCCAACAATGTTTTCATTAGTTTCGCTCACTCTCGAAATCAAGCATTTTACAGCAGGTTGGAGCAGCCTGTATCTCAGCACAGGATAAGGTAGGGAAGAATTCTAAGGCTCATTTTGACTGCCTCCAGAAGTTAGATCAGATGGCAAATTGGATTTGGTGCTAGGTCTTTCCCTTTAGGTTTTACCCCAACAATGTTTTCATTAGTTTCGCTCACTCTCGAAATCAAGCATTTTACAGCAGGTTGGAGCAGCCTGTATCTCAGCACAGGAATAAGGTAGGGAAGAATTCTAAGGATCATTTTGACTGCCTCCAGAAGTTAGATCAGATGGCCAATGCAATTTGGTGCTAGGTCTTTCCCCTTTAGGTTTTACCCCAACAATGTTTTCATTAGTTTCGCTCACTCTCGAAATCAAGCATTTTACAGCAGGTTGGAGCAGCCTGTATCTCAGCACAGGAATAAGGTAGGGAAGAATTCTAAGGATCATTTTGACTGCCTCCAGAAGTTAGATCAGATGGCAAATTGGATTTGGTGCTAGGTCTTTCCCTTTAGGTTTTACCCCAACAATGTTTTCATTAGTTTCGCTCACTCTCGAAATCAAGCATTTTACAGCAGGTTGGAGCAGCCTGTATCTCAGCACAGGAATAAGGTAGGGAAGAATTCTAAGGCTCATTTTGACTGCCTCCAGAAGTTAGATCAGATGGCAAATTGGATTTGGTGCTAGGTCTTTCCCTTTAGGTTTTACCCCAACAATGTTATTAGTTTTGCTCACTCTCGAAATCAAGCATTTTACAGCAGGTTGGAGCAGCCTGTATCTCAGCACAGGAATAAGGTAGGGAAGAATTCTAAGGCTCATTTTGACTGCCTCCAGAAGTTAGATCAGATGGCAAATTGGATTTGGTGCTAGGTCTTTCCCTTTAGGTTTTACCCCAACAATGTTTTCATTAGTTTCGCTCACTCTCGAAATCAAGCATTTTACAGCAGGTTGGAGCAGCCTGTATCTCAGCACAGGAATAAGGTAGGGAAGAATTCTAAGGCTCATTTTGACTGCCCTCCAGAAGTTAGATCAGATGGCAAATTGGATTTGGTGCTAGGTCTTTCCCTTTAGGTTTTACCCCAACAATGTTTTCATTAGTTTCGCTCACTCTCGAAATCAAGCATTTTACAGCAGGTTGGAGCAGCCTGTATCTCAGCACAGGAATAAGGTAGGGAAGAATTCTAAGGCTCATTTTGACTGCCTCCAGAAGTTAGATCAGATGGCAAATTGGATTTGGTGCTAGGTCTTTCCCTTTAGGTTTTACCCCAACAATGTTTTCATTAGTTTCGCTCACTCTCGAAATCAAGCATTTTACAGCAGGTTGGAGCAGCCTGTATCTCAGCACAGGAATAAGGTAGGGAAGAATTCTAAGGCTCATTTTGACTGCCTCCAGAAGTTAGATCAGATGGCAAATTGGATTTGGTGCTAGGTCTTTCCCTTTAGGTTTTACCCCAACAATGTTTTCATTAGTTTCGCTCACTCTCGAAATCAAGCATTTTACAGCAGGTTGGAGCAGCCTGTATCTCAGCACAGGAATAAGGTAGGGAAGAATTCTAAGGCTCATTTTGACTGCCTCCAGAAGTTAGATCAGATGGCAAATTGGATTTGGTGCTAGGTCTTTCCCTTTAGGTTTTACCCCAACAATGTTTTCATTAGTTTTCGCTCACTCTCGAAATCAAGCATTTTACAGCAGGTTGGAGCAGTCTGTATCTCAGCACAGGAATAAGGTAGGGAAGAATTCTAAGGATCATTTTGACTGCCTCCAGAAGTTAGATCAGATGGCAAATTGGATTTGGTGCTAGGTCTTTCCCTTTAGGTTTTACCCCAACAATGTTTTCATTAGTTTCGCTCACTCTCGAATTCAAGCATTTTACAGCAGGTTGGAGCAGCCTGTATCTCAGCACAGGAATAAGGTAGGGAAGAATTCTAAGGATCATTTTGACTGCCTCCAGAAGTTAGATCAGATGGCAAATTGGATTTGGTGCTAGGTCTTTCCCTTTAGGTTTTACCCCAACAATGTTTTCATTAGTTTCGCTCACTCTCGAAATCAAGCATTTTACAGCAGGTTGGAGCAGCCTGTATCTCAGCACAGGGAATAAGGTAGGGAAGAATTCTAAGGCTCATTTTGACTGCCTCCAGAAGTTAGATCAGATGGCAAATTGGATTTGGTGCTAGGTCTTTCCCTTTAGGTTTTACCCCAACAATGTTTTCATTAGTTTCGCTCACTCTCGAAATCAAGCATTTTACAGCAGGTTGGAGCAGCCTGTATCTCAGCACAGGAATAAGGTAGGGAAGAATTCTAAGGATCATTTTGACTGCCTCCAGAAGTTAGATCAGATGGCAAATTGGATTTGGTGCTAGGTCTTTCCCTTTAGGTTTTACCCCAACAATGTTTTCATTAGTTTCGCTCACTCTCGAAATCAAGCATTTTACAGCAGGTTGGAGCAGCCTGTATCTCAGCACAGGAATAAGGTAGGGAAGAATTCTAAGGATCATTTTGACTGCCTCCAGAAGTTAGATCAGATGGCAAATTGGATTTGGTGCTAGGTCCTTTCCCTTTAGGTTTTACCCCAACAATGTTTTCATTAGTTTCGCTCACTCTCGAAATCAAGCATTTTACAGCAGGTTGGAGCAGCCTGTATCTCAGCACAGGAATAAGGTAGGGAAGAATTCTAAGGCTCATTTTGACTGCCTCCAGAAGTTAGATCAGATGGCAAATTGGATTTGGTGCTAGGTCTTTCCCTTTAGGTTTTACCCCAACAATGTTTTCATTAGTTTCGCTCACTCTCGAAATCAAGCATTTTACAGCAGGTTAGAGCAGCCTGTATCTCAGCACAGGAATAAGGTAGGGAAGAATTCAAATGCTCATTTTGACTGCCTCCAGAAGTTAGATCAGATGGCAAATTGGATTTGGTGCTAGGTCTTTCCCTTTAGGTTTTACCCCAACAACGTTTTCATTAGTTTCGCTCACTCTCGAAATCAAGCATTTTACAGCAGGTTGGAGCAGCCTGTATCTCAGCACAGGAATAAGGTAGGGAAGAATTCTAAGGATCATTTTGACTGCCTCCAGAAGTTAGATCAGATGGCAAATTGGATTTGGTGCTAGGTCTTTCCCTTTAGGTTTTACCCCAACAATGTTTTCATTAGTTTCGCTCACTCTCGAAATCAAGCATTTTACAGCAGGTTGGAGCAGCCTGTATCTCAGCACAGGAATAAGGTAGGGAAGAATTCAAATGCTCATTTTGACTGCCTCCAGAAGTTAGATCAGATGGCAAATTGGATTTGGTGCTAGGTCTTTGCCTTTAGGTTTTACCCCAACAATGTTTTCATTAGTTTCGCTCACTCGCGAAATCAAGCATTTTACAGCAGGTTGGAGCAGCCTGTATCTCAGCACAGGAATAAGGTAGGGAAGAATTCTAAGGCTCATTTTGACTGCCTCCAGAAGTTAGATCAGATGGCAAATTGGATTTGGTGCTAGGTCTTTCCCTTTAGGTTTTACCCCAACAATGTTTTCATTAGTTTCGCTCACTCTCGAAATCAAGCATTTTACAGCAGGTTGGAGCAGCCTGTATCTCAGCACAGGAATAAGGTAGGGAAGAATTCAAATGCTCATTTTGACTGCCTCCAGAAGTTAGATCAGATGGCAAATTGGATTTGGTGCTAGGTCTTTGCCTTTAGGTTTTACCCCAACAATGTTTTCATTAGTTTCGCTCACTCGCGAAATCAAGCATTTTACAGCAGGTTGGAGCAGCCTGTATCTCAGCACAGGAATAAGGTAGGGAAGAATTCTAAGGCTCATTTTGACTGCCTCCAGAAGTTAGATCAGATGGCAAATTGGATTTGGTGCTAGGTCTTTCCCTTTAGGTTTTACCCCAACAATGTTTTCATTAGTTTCGCTCACTCTCGAAATCAAGCATTTTACAGCAGGTTGGAGCAGCCTGTATCTCAGCACAGGAATAAGGTAGGGAAGAATTCAAATGCTCATTTTGACTGCCTCCAGAAGTTAGATCAGATGGCAAATTGGATTTGGTGCTAGGTCTTTCCCTTTGGGTTTTACCCCAACAATGTTTTCATTAGTTTCGCTCACTCTCGAAATCAAGCATTTTACAGCAGGTTGGAGCAGCCTGTATCTCAGCACAGGAATAAGGTAGGGAAGAATTCTAAGGCTCATTTTGACTGCCTCCAGAAGTTAGATCAGATGGCAAATTGGATTTGGTGCTAGGTCTTTCCCTTTAGGTTTTACCCCAACAATGTTTTCATTAGTTTCGCTCACTCTCGAAATCAAGCATTTTACAGCAGGTTGGAGCAGCCTGTATCTCAGCACAGGAATAAGGTAGGGAAGAATTCTAAGGATCATTTTGACTGCCTCCAGAAGTTAGATCAGATGGCAAATTGGATTTGGTGCTAGGTCTTTCCCTTTGGGTTTTACCCCAACAATGTTTTCATTAGTTTCGCTCACTCTCGAAATCAAGCATTTTACAGCAGGTTGGAGCAGCCTGTATCTCAGCACAGGAATAAGGTAGGGAAGAATTCTAAGGCTCATTTTGACTGCCTCCAGAAGTTAGATCAGATGGCAAATTGGATTTGGTGCTAGGTCTTTCCCTTTAGGTTTTACCCCAACAATGTTTTCATTAGTTTCGCTCACTCTCGAAATCAAGCATTTTACAGCAGGTTGGAGCAGCCTGTATCTCAGCACAGGAATAAGGTAGGGAAGAATTCAAATGCTCATTTTGACTGCCTCCAGAAGTTAGATCAGATGGCAAATTGGATTTGGTGCTAGGTCTTTCCCTTTAGGTTTTACCCCAACAATGTTTTCATTAGTTTCGCTCACTCTCGAAATCAAGCATTTTACAGCAGGTTGGAGCAGCCTGTATCTCAGCACAGGAATAAGGTAGGGAAGAATTCTAAGGATCATTTTGACTGCCTCCAGAAGTTAGATCAGATGGCAAATTGGATTTGGTGCTAGGTCTTTCCCTTTAGGTTTTACCCCAACAATGTTTTCATTAGTTTCGCTCACTCTCGAAATCAAGCATTTTACAGCAGGTTGGAGCAGCCTGTATCTCAGCACAGGAATAAGGTAGGGAAGAATTCTAAGGATCATTTTGACTGCCTCCAGAAGTTAGATCAGATGGCAAATTGGATTTGGTGCTAGGTCTTTCCCTTTAGGTTTTACCCCAACAATGTTTTCATTAGTTTCGCTCACTCTCGAAATCAAGCATTTTACAGCAGGTTGGAGCAGCCTGTATCTCAGCACAGGAATAAGGTAGGGAAGAATTCTAAGGCTCATTTTGACTGCCTCCAGAAGTTAGATCAGATGGCAAATTGGATTTGGTGCTAGGTCTTTCCCTTTAGGTTTTACCCCAACAATGTTTTCATTAGTTTCGCTCACTCTCGAAATCAAGCATTTTACAGCAGGTTGGAGCAGCCTGTATCTCAGCACAGGAATAAGGTAGGGAAGAATTCAAAGGATCATTTTGACTGCCTCCAGAAGTTAGATCAGATGGCAAATTGGATTTGGTGCTAGGTCTTTCCCTTTAGGTTTTACCCCAACAATGTTTTCATTAGTTTCGCTCACTCTCGAAATCAAGCATTTTACAGCAGGTTGGAGCAGCCTGTATCTCAGCACAGGAATAAGGTAGGGAAGAATTCAAATGCTCATTTTGACTGCCTCCAGAAGTTAGATCAGATGGCAAATTGGATTTGGTGCTAGGTCTTTCCCTTTGGGTTTTACCCCAACAATGTTTTCATTAGTTTCGCTCACTCTCGAAATCAAGCATTTTACAGCAGGTTGGAGCAGCCTGTATCTCAGCACAGGAATAAGGTAGGGAAGAATTCTAAGGCTCATTTTGACTGCCTCCAGAAGTTAGATCAGATGGCAAATTGGATTTGGTGCTAGGTCTTTCCCTTTAGGTTTTACCCCAACAATGTTTTCATTAGTTTCGCTCACTCTCGAAATCAAGCATTTTACAGCAGGTTGGAGCAGCCTGTATCTCAGCACAGGAATAAGGTAGGGAAGAATTCTAAGGATCATTTTGACTGCCTCCAGAAGTTAGATCAGATGGCAAATTGGATTTGGTGCTAGGTCTTTCCCTTTAGGTTTTACCCCAACAATGTTTTCATTAGTTTCGCTCACTCTCGAAATCAAGCATTTTACAGCAGGTTGGAGCAGCCTGTATCTCAGCACAGGAATAAGGTAGGGAAGAATTCTAAGGATCATTTTGACTGCCTCCAGAAGTTAGATCAGATGGCAAATTGGATTTGGTGCTAGGTCTTTCCCTTTAGGTTTTACCCCAACAATGTTTTTCATTAGTTTCGCTCACTCTCGAAATCAAGCATTTTACAGCAGGTTGGAGCAGCCTGTATCTCAGCACAGGAATAAGGTAGGGAAGAATTCAAAGGCTCATTTTGACTGCCTCCAGAAGTTAGATCAGATGGCAAATTGGATTTGGTGCTAGGTCTTTCCCTTTAGGTTTTACCCCAACAATGTTTTCATTAGTTTCGCTCACTCTCGAAATCAAGCATTTTACAGCAGGTTGGAGCAGCCTGTATCTCAGCACAGGAATAAGGTAGGGAAGAATTCTAAGGATCATTTTGACTGCCTCCAGAAGTTAGATCAGATGGCAAATTGGATTTGGTGCTAGGTCTTTCCCTTTAGGTTTTACCCCAACAATGTTTTCATTAGTTTC
The DNA here is from genome assembly GCF_026170545.1 of Melanerpes formicivorus. Taxonomy (NCBI): domain Eukaryota; kingdom Metazoa; phylum Chordata; class Aves; order Piciformes; family Picidae; genus Melanerpes; species Melanerpes formicivorus. The sequence goes on from NW_027143715.1 coordinate 21,259, forward strand.
GCTCACTCTCGAAATCAAGCATTTTACAGCAGGTTGGAGCAGCCTGTATCTCAGCACAGGAATAAGGTAGGGAAGAATTCAAATGCTCATTTTGACTGCCTCCAGAAGTTAGATCAGATGGCAAATTGGATTTGGTGCTAGGTCTTTCCCTTTAGGTTTTACCCCAACAATGTTTTCATTAGTTTCGCTCACTCTCGAAATCAAGCATTTTACAGCAGGTTGGAGCAGCCTGTATCTCAGCACAGGAATAAGGTAGGGAAGAATTCCTAAGGCTCATTTTGACTGCCTCCAGAAGTTAGATCAGATGGCAAATTGGATTTGGTGCTAGGTCTTTCCCTTTAGGTTTTACCCCAACAATGTTTTCATTAGTTTCGCTCACTCTCGAAATCAAGCATTTTACAGCAGGTTGGAGCAGCCTGTATCTCAGCACAGGAATAAGGTAGGGAAGAATTCAAAGGATCATTTTGACTGCCTCCAGAAGTTAGATCAGATGGCAAATTGGATTTGGTGCTAGGTCTTTCCCTTTAGGTTTTACCCCAACAATGTTTTCATTAGTTTCGCTCACTCTCGAAATCAAGCATTTTACAGCAGGTTGGAGCAGCCTGTATCTCAGCACAGGAATAAGGTAGGGAAGAATTCAAATGCTCATTTTGACTGCCTCCAGAAGTTAGATCAGATGGCAAATTGGATTTGGTGCTAGGTCTTTCCCTTTGGGTTTTACCCCAACAATGTTTTCATTAGTTTCGCTCACTCTCGAAATCAAGCATTTTACAGCAGGTTGGAGCAGCCTGTATCTCAGCACAGGAATAAGGTAGGGAAGAATTCTCAGGATCATTTTGACTGCCTCCAGAAGTTAGATCAGATGGCAAATTGGATTTGGTGCTAGGTCTTTCCCTTTAGGTTTTACCCCAACAATGTTTTCATTAGTTTCGCTCACTCTCGAAATCAAGCATTTTACAGCAGGTTGGAGCAGCCTGTATCTCAGCACAGGAATAAGGTAGGGAAGAATTCTAAGGATCATTTTGACTGCCTCCAGAAGTTAGATCAGATGGCAAATTGGATTTGGTGCTAGGTCTTTCCCTTTAGGTTTTACCCCAACAATGTTTTCATTAGTTTCGCTCACTCTCGAAATCAAGCATTTTACAGCAGGTTGGAGCAGCCTGTATCTCAGCACAGGAATAAGGTAGGGAAGAATTCTAAGGCTCATTTTGACTGCCTCCAGAAGTTAGATCAGATGGCAAATTGGATTTGGTGCTAGGTCTTTCCCTTTAGGTTTTACCCCAACAATGTTTTCATTAGTTTCGCTCACTCTCGAAATCAAGCATTTTACAGCAGGTTGGAGCAGCCTGTATCTCAGCACAGGAATAAGGTAGGGAAGAATTCTAAGGCTCATTTTGACTGCCTCCAGAAGTTAGATCAGATGGCAAATTGGATTTGGTGCTAGGTCTTTCCCTTTGGGTTTTACCCCAACAATGTTTTCATTAGTTTCGCTCACTCTCGAAATCAAGCATTTTACAGCAGGTTGGAGCAGCCTGTATCTCAGCACAGGAATAAGGTAGGGAAGAATTCTAAGGCTCATTTTGACTGCCTCCAGAAGTTAGATCAGATGGCAAATTGGATTTGGTGCTAGGTCTTTCCCTTTAGGTTTTACCCCAACAATGTTTTCATTAGTTTCGCTCACTCTCGAAATCAAGCATTTTACAGCAGGTTGGAGCAGCCTGTATCTCAGCACAGGAATAAGGTAGGGAAGAATTCAAATGCTCATTTTGACTGCCTCCAGAAGTTAGATCAGATGGCAAATTGGATTTGGTGCTAGGTCTTTCCCTTTAGGTTTTACCCCAACAATGTTTTCATTAGTTTCGCTCACTCTCGAAATCAAGCATTTTACAGCAGGTTGGAGCAGCCTGTATCTCAGCACAGGAATAAGGTAGGGAAGAATTCTAAGGATCATTTTGACTGCCTCCAGAAGTTAGATCAGATGGCAAATTGGATTTGGTGCTAGGTCTTTCCCTTTAGGTTTTACCCCAACAATGTTTTCATTAGTTTCGCTCACTCTCGAAATCAAGCATTTTACAGCAGGTTGGAGCAGCCTGTATCTCAGCACAGGAATAAGGTAGGGAAGAATTCAAATGCTCATTTTGACTGCCTCCAGAAGTTAGATCAGATGGCAAATTGGATTTGGTGCTAGGTCTTTCCCTTTAGGTTTTACCCCAACAATGTTTTCATTAGTTTCGCTCACTCTCGAAATCAAGCATTTTACAGCAGGTTGGAGCAGCCTGTATCTCAGCACAGGAATAAGGTAGGGAAGAATTCTAAGGCTCATTTTGACTGCCTCCAGAAGTTAGATCAGATGGCAAATTGGATTTGGTGCTAGGTCTTTCCCTTTAGGTTTTACCCCAACAATGTTTTCATTAGTTTCGCTCACTCTCGAAATCAAGCATTTTACAGCAGGTTGGAGCAGCCTGTATCTCAGCACAGGAATAAGGTAGGGAAGAATTCAAAGGATCATTTTGACTGCCTCCAGAAGTTAGATCAGATGGCAAATTGGATTTGGTGCTAGGTCTTTCCCTTTAGGTTTTACCCCCAACAATGTTTTCATTAGTTTCGCTCACTCTCGAAATCAAGCATTTTACAGCAGGTTGGAGCAGCCTGTATCTCAGCACAGGAATAAGGTAGGGAAGAATTCAAATGCTCATTTTGACTGCCTCCAGAAGTTAGATCAGATGGCAAATTGGATTTGGTGCTAGGTCTTTCCCTTTGGGTTTTACCCCAACAATGTTTTCATTAGTTTCGCTCACTCTCGAAATCAAGCATTTTACAGCAGGTTGGAGCAGCCTGTATCTCAGCACAGGAATAAGGTAGGGAAGAATTCTAAGGCTCATTTTGACTGCCTCCAGAAGTTAGATCAGATGGCAAATTGGATTTGGTGCTAGGTCTTTCCCTTTAGGTTTTACCCCAACAATGTTTTCATTAGTTTCGCTCACTCTCGAAATCAAGCATTTTACAGCAGGTTGGAGCAGCCTGTATCTCAGCACAGGAATAAGGTAGGGAAGAATTCTAAGGATCATTTTGACTGCCTCCAGAAGTTAGATCAGATGGCAAATTGGATTTGGTGCTAGGTCTTTCCCTTTAGGTTTTACCCCAACAATGTTTTCATTAGTTTCGCTCACTCTCGAAATCAAGCATTTTACAGCAGGTTGGAGCAGCCTGTATCTCAGCACAGGAATAAGGTAGGGAAGAATTCTAAGGATCATTTTGACTGCCTCCAGAAGTTAGATCAGATGGCAAATTGGATTTGGTGCTAGGTCTTTCCCTTTAGGTTTTACCCCAACAATGTTTTCATTAGTTTCGCTCACTCTCGAAATCAAGCATTTTACAGCAGGTTGGAGCAGCCTGTATCTCAGCACAGGAATAAGGTAGGGAAGAATTCAAAGGCTCATTTTGACTGCCTCCAGAAGTTAGATCAGATGGCAAATTGGATTTGGTGCTAGGTCTTTCCCTTTAGGTTTTACCCCAACAATGTTTTCATTAGTTTCGCTCACTCTCGAAATCAAGCATTTTACAGCAGGTTGGAGCAGCCTGTATCTCAGCACAGGAATAAGGTAGGGAAGAATTCTAAGGATCATTTTGACTGCCTCCAGAAGTTAGATCAGATGGCAAATTGGATTTGGTGCTAGGTCTTTCCCTTTAGGTTTTACCCCAACAATGTTTTCATTAGTTTCGCTCACTCTCGAAATCAAGCATTTTACAGCAGGTTGGAGCAGCCTGTATCTCAGCACAGGAATAAGGTAGGGAAGAATTCAAATGCTCATTTTGACTGCCTCCAGAAGTTAGATCAGATGGCAAATTGGATTTGGTGCTAGGTCTTTCCCTTTAGGTTTTACCCCAAGAATGTTTTCATTAGTTTCGCTCACTCTCGAAATCAAGCATTTTACAGCAGGTTGGAGCAGCCTGTATCTCAGCACAGGAATAAGGTAGGGAAGAATTCTAAGGCTCATTTTGACTGCCTCCAGAAGTTAGATCAGATGGCAAATTGGATTTGGTGCTAGGTCTTTCCCTTTAGGTTTTACCCCAACAATGTTTTCATTAGTTTCGCTCACTCTCGAAATCAAGCATTTTACAGCAGGTTGGAGCAGCCTGTATCTCAGCACAGGAATAAGGTAGGGAAGAATTCAAAGGATCACTTTGACTGCCTCCAGAAGTTAGATCAGATGGCAAATTGGATTTGGTGCTAGGTCTTTCCCTTTAGGTTTTACCCCAACAATGTTTTCATTAGTTTCGCTCACTCTCGAAATCAAGCATTTTACAGCAGGTTGGAGCAGCCTGTATCTCAGCACAGGAATAAGGTAGGGAAGAATTCAAATGCTCATTTTGACTGCCTCCAGAAGTTAGATCAGATGGCAAATTGGATTTGGTGCTAGGTCTTTCCCTTTGGGTTTTACCCCAACAATGTTTTCATTAGTTTCGCTCACTCTCGAAATCAAGCATTTTACAGCAGGTTGGAGCAGCCTGTATCTCAGCACAGGAATAAGGTAGGGAAGAATTCTCAGGATCATTTTGACTGCCTCCAGAAGTTAGATCAGATGGCAAATTGGATTTGGTGCTAGGTCTTTCCCTTTAGGTTTTACCCCAACAATGTTTTCATTAGTTTCGCTCACTCTCGAAATCAAGCATTTTACAGCAGGTTGGAGCAGCCTGTATCTCAGCACAGGAATAAGGTAGGGAAGAATTCTAAGGATCATTTTGACTGCCTCCAGAAGTTAGATCAGATGGCAAATTGGATTTGGTGCTAGGTCTTTCCCTTTAGGTTTTACCCCAACAATGTTTTCATTAGTTTCGCTCACTCTCGAAATCAAGCATTTTACAGCAGGTTGGAGCAGCCTGTATCTCAGCACAGGAATAAGGTAGGGAAGAATTCTAAGGATCATTTTGACTGCCTCCAGAAGTTAGATCAGATGGCAAATTGGATTTGGTGCTAGGTCTTTCCCTTTAGGTTTTACCCCAACAATGTTTTCATTAGTTTCGCTCACTCGCGAAATCAAGCATTTTACAGCAGGTTGGAGCAGCCTGTATCTCAGCACAGGAATAAGGTAGGGAAGAATTCAAATGCTCATTTTGACTGCCTCCAGAAGTTAGATCAGATGGCAAATTGGATTTGGTGCTAGGTCTTTCCCTTTAGGTTTTACCCCAACAATGTTTTCATTAGTTTCGCTCACTCTCGAAATCAAGCATTTTACAGCAGGTTGGAGCAGCCTGTATCTCAGCACAGGAATAAGGTAGGGAAGAATTCAAATGCTCATTTTGACTGCCTCCAGAAGTTAGATCAGATGGCAAATTGGATTTGGTGCTAGGTCTTTCCCTTTGGGTTTTACCCCAACAATGTTTTCATTAGTTTCGCTCACTCTCGAAATCAAGCATTTTACAGCAGGTTGGAGCAGCCTGTATCTCAGCACAGGAATAAGGTAGGGAAGAATTCTAAGGCTCATTTTGACTGCCTCCAGAAGTTAGATCAGATGGCAAATTGGATTTGGTGCTAGGTCTTTCCCTTTAGGTTTTACCCCAACAATGTTTTCATTAGTTTCGCTCACTCTCGAAATCAAGCATTTTACAGCAGGTTGGAGCAGCCTGTATCTCAGCACAGGAATAAGGTAGGGAAGAATTCTAAGGATCATTTTGACTGCCTCCAGAAGTTAGATCAGATGGCAAATTGGATTTGGTGCTAGGTCTTTCCCTTTGGGTTTTACCCCAACAATGTTTTCATTAGTTTCGCTCACTCTCGAAATCAAGCATTTTACAGCAGGTTGGAGCAGCCTGTATCTCAGCACAGGAATAAGGTAGGGAAGAATTCTAAGGCTCATTTTGACTGCCTCCAGAAGTTAGATCAGATGGCAAATTGGATTTGGTGCTAGGTCTTTCCCTTTAGGTTTTACCCCAACAATGTTTTCATTAGTTTCGCTCACTCTCGAAATCAAGCATTTTACAGCAGGTTGGAGCAGCCTGTATCTCAGCACAGGAATAAGGTAGGGAAGAATTCAAATGCTCATTTTGACTGCCTCCAGAAGTTAGATCAGATGGCAAATTGGATTTGGTGCTAGGTCTTTCCCTTTAGGTTTTACCCCAACAATGTTTTCATTAGTTTCGCTCACTCTCGAAATCAAGCATTTTACAGCAGGTTGGAGCAGCCTGTATCTCAGCACAGGAATAAGGTAGGGAAGAATTCTAAGGATCATTTTGACTGCCTCCAGAAGTTAGATCAGATGGCAAATTGGATTTGGTGCTAGGTCTTTCCCTTTAGGTTTTACCCCAACAATGTTTTCATTAGTTTCGCTCACTCTCGAAATCAAGCATTTTACAGCAGGTTGGAGCAGCCTGTATCTCAGCACAGGAATAAGGTAGGGAAGAATTCAAATGCTCATTTTGACTGCCTCCAGAAGTTAGATCAGATGGCAAATTGGATTTGGTGCTAGGTCTTTCCCTTTAGGTTTTACCCCAACAATGTTTTCATTAGTTTCGCTCACTCTCGAAATCAAGCATTTTACAGCAGGTTGGAGCAGCCTGTATCTCAGCACAGGAATAAGGTAGGGAAGAATTCTAAGGCTCATTTTGACTGCCTCCAGAAGTTAGATCAGATGGCAAATTGGATTTGGTGCTAGGTCTTTCCCTTTAGGTTTTACCCCAACAATGTTTTCATTAGTTTCGCTCACTCTCGAAATCAAGCATTTTACAGCAGGTTGGAGCAGCCTGTATCTCAGCACAGGAATAAGGTAGGGAAGAATTCAAATGCTCATTTTGACTGCCTCCAGAAGTTAGATCAGATGGCAAATTGGATTTGGTGCTAGGTCTTTCCCTTTAGGTTTTACCCCAACAATGTTTTCATTAGTTTCGCTCACTCTCGAAATCAAGCATTTTACAGCAGGTTGGAGCAGCCTGTATCTCAGCACAGGAATAAGGTAGGGAAGAATTCTAAGGATCATTTTGACTGCCTCCAGAAGTTAGATCAGATGGCAAATTGGATTTGGTGCTAGGTCTTTCCCTTTAGGTTTTACCCCAACAATGTTTTCATTAGTTTCGCTCACTCTCGAAATCAAGCATTTTACAGCAGGTTGGAGCAGCCTGTATCTCAGCACAGGAATAAGGTAGGGAAGAATTCTAAGGATCATTTTGACTGCCTCCAGAAGTTAGATCAGATGGCAAATTGGATTTGGTGCTAGGTCTTTCCCTTTAGGTTTTACCCCAACAATGTTTTCATTAGTTTCGCTCACTCTCGAAATCAAGCATTTTACAGCAGGTTGGAGCAGCCTGTATCTCAGCACAGGAATAAGGTAGGGAAGAATTCTAAGGCTCATTTTGACTGCCTCCAGAAGTTAGATCAGATGGCAAATTGGATTTGGTGCTAGGTCTTTCCCTTTAGGTTTTACCCCAACAATGTTTTCATTAGTTTCGCTCACTCTCGAAATCAAGCATTTTACAGCAGGTTGGAGCAGCCTGTATCTCAGCACAGGAATAAGGTAGGGAAGAATTCTAAGGATCATTTTGACTGCCTCCAGAAGTTAGATCAGATGGCAAATTGGATTTGGTGCTAGGTCTTTCCCTTTAGGTTTTACCCCAACAATGTTTTCATTAGTTTCGCTCACTCTCGAAATCAAGCATTTTACAGCAGGTTGGAGCAGCCTGTATCTCAGCACAGGAATAAGGTAGGGAAGAATTCAAATGCTCATTTTGACTGCCTCCAGAAGTTAGATCAGATGGCAAATTGGATTTGGTGCTAGGTCTTTCCCTTTAGGTTTTACCCCAACAATGTTTTCATTAGTTTCGCTCACTCTCGAAATCAAGCATTTTACAGCAGGTTGGAGCAGCCTGTATCTCAGCACAGGAATAAGGTAGGGAAGAATTCTAAGGCTCATTTTGACTGCCTCCAGAAGTTAGATCAGATGGCAAATTGGATTTGGTGCTAGGTCTTTCCCTTTAGGTTTTACCCCAACAATGTTTTCATTAGTTTCGCTCACTCTCGAAATCAAGCATTTTACAGCAGGTTGGAGCAGCCTGTATCTCAGCACAGGAATAAGGTAGGGAAGAATTCAAAGGATCATTTTGACTGCCTCCAGAAGTTAGATCAGATGGCAAATTGGATTTGGTGCTAGGTCTTTCCCTTTAGGTTTTACCCCAACAATGTTTTCATTAGTTTCGCTCACTCTCGAAATCAAGCATTTTACAGCAGGTTGGAGCAGCCTGTATCTCAGCACAGGAATAAGGTAGGGAAGAATTCAAATGCTCATTTTGACTGCCTCCAGAAGTTAGATCAGATGGCAAATTGGATTTGGTGCTAGGTCTTTCCCTTTGGGTTTTACCCCAACAATGTTTTCATTAGTTTCGCTCACTCTCGAAATCAAGCATTTTACAGCAGGTTGGAGCAGCCTGTATCTCAGCACAGGAATAAGGTAGGGAAGAATTCTCAGGATCATTTTGACTGCCTCCAGAAGTTAGATCAGATGGCAAATTGGATTTGGTGCTAGGTCTTTCCCTTTAGGTTTTACCCCAACAATGTTTTCATTAGTTTCGCTCACTCTCGAAATCAAGCATTTTACAGCAGGTTGGAGCAGCCTGTATCTCAGCACAGGAATAAGGTAGGGAAGAATTCTAAGGATCATTTTGACTGCCTCCAGAAGTTAGATCAGATGGCAAATTGGATTTGGTGCTAGGTCTTTCCCTTTAGGTTTTACCCCAACAATGTTTTCATTAGTTTCGCTCACTCTCGAAATCAAGCATTTTACAGCAGGTTGGAGCAGCCTGTATCTCAGCACAGGAATAAGGTAGGGAAGAATTCTAAGGCTCATTTTGACTGCCTCCAGAAGTTAGATCAGATGGCAAATTGGATTTGGTGCTAGGTCTTTCCCTTTAGGTTTTACCCCAACAATGTTTTCATTAGTTTCGCTCACTCTCGAAATCAAGCATTTTACAGCAGGTTGGAGCAGCCTGTATCTCAGCACAGGAATAAGGTAGGGAAGAATTCTAAGGCTCATTTTGACTGCCTCCAGAAGTTAGATCAGATGGCAAATTGGATTTGGTGCTAGGTCTTTCCCTTTGGGTTTTACCCCAACAATGTTTTCATTAGTTTCGCTCACTCTCGAAATCAAGCATTTTACAGCAGGTTGGAGCAGCCTGTATCTCAGCACAGGAATAAGGTAGGGAAGAATTCTAAGGCTCATTTTGACTGCCTCCAGAAGTTAGATCAGATGGCAAATTGGATTTGGTGCTAGGTCTTTCCCTTTAGGTTTTACCCCAACAATGTTTTCATTAGTTTCGCTCACTCTCGAAATCAAGCATTTTACAGCAGGTTGGAGCAGCCTGTATCTCAGCACAGGAATAAGGTAGGGAAGAATTCAAATGCTCATTTTGACTGCCTCCAGAAGTTAGATCAGATGGCAAATTGGATTTGGTGCTAGGTCTTTCCCTTTAGGTTTTACCCCAACAATGTTTTCATTAGTTTCGCTCACTCTCGAAATCAAGCATTTTACAGCAGGTTGGAGCAGCCTGTATCTCAGCACAGGAATAAGGTAGGGAAGAATTCTAAGGATCATTTTGACTGCCTCCAGAAGTTAGATCAGATGGCAAATTGGATTTGGTGCTAGGTCTTTCCCTTTAGGTTTTACCCCAACAATGTTTTCATTAGTTTCGCTCACTCTCGAAATCAAGCATTTTACAGCAGGTTGGAGCAGCCTGTATCTCAGCACAGGAATAAGGTAGGGAAGAATTCAAATGCTCATTTTGACTGCCTCCAGAAGTTAGATCAGATGGCAAATTGGATTTGGTGCTAGGTCTTTCCCTTTAGGTTTTACCCCAACAATGTTTTCATTAGTTTCGCTCACTCTCGAAATCAAGCATTTTACAGCAGGTTGGAGCAGCCTGTATCTCAGCACAGGAATAAGGTAGGGAAGAATTCTAAGGCTCATTTTGACTGCCTCCAGAAGTTAGATCAGATGGCAAATTGGATTTGGTGCTAGGTCTTTCCCTTTAGGTTTTACCCCAACAATGTTTTCATTAGTTTCGCTCACTCTCGAAATCAAGCATTTTACAGCAGGTTGGAGCAGCCTGTATCTCAGCACAGGAATAAGGTAGGGAAGAATTCAAAGGATCATTTTGACTGCCTCCAGAAGTTAGATCAGATGGCAAATTGGATTTGGTGCTAGGTCTTTCCCTTTAGGTTTTACCCCAACAATGTTTTCATTAGTTTCGCTCACTCTCGAAATCAAGCATTTTACAGCAGGTTGGAGCAGCCTGTATCTCAGCACAGGAATAAGGTAGGGAAGAATTCAAATGCTCATTTTGACTGCCTCCAGAAGTTAGATCAGATGGCAAATTGGATTTGGTGCTAGGTCTTTCCCTTTGGGTTTTACCCCAACAATGTTTTCATTAGTTTCGCTCACTCTCGAAATCAAGCATTTTACAGCAGGTTGGAGCAGCCTGTATCTCAGCACAGGAATAAGGTAGGGAAGAATTCTAAGGCTCATTTTGACTGCCTCCAGAAGTTAGATCAGATGGCAAATTGGATTTGGTGCTAGGTCTTTCCCTTTAGGTTTTACCCCAACAATGTTTTCATTAGTTTCGCTCACTCTCGAAATCAAGCATTTTACAGCAGGTTGGAGCAGCCTGTATCTCAGCACAGGAATAAGGTAGGGAAGAATTCTAAGGATCATTTTGACTGCCTCCAGAAGTTAGATCAGATGGCAAATTGGATTTGGTGCTAGGTCTTTCCCTTTAGGTTTTACCCCAACAATGTTTTCATTAGTTTCGCTCACTCTCGAAATCAAGCATTTTACAGCAGGTTGGAGCAGCCTGTATCTCAGCACAGGAATAAGGTAGGGAAGAATTCTAAGGATCATTTTGACTGCCTCCAGAAGTTAGATCAGATGGCAAATTGGATTTGGTGCTAGGTCTTTCCCTTTAGGTTTTACCCCAACAATGTTTTCATTAGTTTCGCTCACTCTCGAAATCAAGCATTTTACAGCAGGTTGGAGCAGCCTGTATCTCAGCACAGGAATAAGGTAGGGAAGAATTCAAAGGCTCATTTTGACTGCCTCCAGAAGTTAGATCAGATGGCAAATTGGATTTGGTGCTAGGTCTTTCCCTTTAGGTTTTACCCCAACAATGTTTTCATTAGTTTCGCTCACTCTCGAAATCAAGCATTTTACAGCAGGTTGGAGCAGCCTGTATCTCAGCACAGGAATAAGGTAGGGAAGAATTCTAAGGATCATTTTGACTGCCTCCAGAAGTTAGATCAGATGGCAAATTGGATTTGGTGCTAGGTCTTTCCCTTTAGGTTTTACCCCAACAATGTTTTCATTAGTTTCGCTCACTCTCGAAATCAAGCATTTTACAGCAGGTTGGAGCAGCCTGTATCTCAGCACAGGAATAAGGTAGGGAAGAATTCAAATGCTCATTTTGACTGCCTCCAGAAGTTAGATCAGATGGCAAATTGGATTTGGTGCTAGGTCTTTCCCTTTAGGTTTTACCCCAACAATGTTTTCATTAGTTTCGCTCACTCTCGAAATCAAGCATTTTACAGCAGGTTGGAGCAGCCTGTATCTCAGCACAGGAATAAGGTAGGGAAGAATTCTAAGGCTCATTTTGACTGCCTCCAGAAGTTAGATCAGATGGCAAATTGGATTTGGTGCTAGGTCTTTCCCTTTAGGTTTTACCCCAACAATGTTTTCATTAGTTTCGCTCACTCTCGAAATCAAGCATTTTACAGCAGGTTGGAGCAGCCTGTATCTCAGCACAGGAATAAGGTAGGGAAGAATTCAAAGGATCATTTTGACTGCCTCCAGAAGTTAGATCAGATGGCAAATTGGATTTGGTGCTAGGTCTTTCCCTTTAGGTTTTACCCCAACAATGTTTTCATTAGTTTCGCTCACTCTCGAAATCAAGCATTTTACAGCAGGTTGGAGCAGCCTGTATCTCAGCACAGGAATAAGGTAGGGAAGAATTCAAATGCTCATTTTGACTGCCTCCAGAAGTTAGATCAGATGGCAAATTGGATTTGGTGCTAGGTCTTTCCCTTTGGGTTTTACCCCAACAATGTTTTCATTAGTTTCGCTCACTCTCGAAATCAAGCATTTTACAGCAGGTTGGAGCAGCCTGTATCTCAGCACAGGAATAAGGTAGGGAAGAATTCTCAGGATCATTTTGACTGCCTCCAGAAGTTAGATCAGATGGCAAATTGGATTTGGTGCTAGGTCTTTCCCTTTAGGTTTTACCCCAACAATGTTTTCATTAGTTTCGCTCACTCTCGAAATCAAGCATTTTACAGCAGGTTGGAGCAGCCTGTATCTCAGCACAGGAATAAGGTAGGGAAGAATTCTAAGGATCATTTTGACTGCCTCCAGAAGTTAGATCAGATGGCAAATTGGATTTGGTGCTAGGTCTTTCCCTTTAGGTTTTACCCCAACAATGTTTTCATTAGTTTCGCTCACTCTCGAAATCAAGCATTTTACAGCAGGTTGGAGCAGCCTGTATCTCAGCACAGGAATAAGGTAGGGAAGAATTCTAAGGATCATTTTGACTGCCTCCAGAAGTTAGATCAGATGGCAAATTGGATTTGGTGCTAGGTCTTTCCCTTTAGGTTTTACCCCAACAATGTTTTCATTAGTTTCGCTCACTCTCGAAATCAAGCATTTTACAGCAGGTTGGAGCAGCCTGTATCTCAGCACAGGAATAAGGTAGGGAAGAATTCTAAGGCTCATTTTGACTGCCTCCAGAAGTTAGATCAGATGGCAAATTGGATTTGGTGCTAGGTCTTTCCCTTTAGGTTTTACCCCAACAATGTTTTCATTAGTTTCGCTCACTCTCGAAATCAAGCATTTTACAGCAGGTTGGAGCAGCCTGTATCTCAGCACAGGAATAAGGTAGGGAAGAATTCTAAGGATCATTTTGACTGCCTCCAGAAGTTAGATCAGATGGCAAATTGGATTTGGTGCTAGGTCTTTCCCTTTAGGTTTTACCCCAACAATGTTTTCATTAGTTTCGCTCACTCTCGAAATCAAGCATTTTACAGCAGGTTGGAGCAGCCTGTATCTCAGCACAGGAATAAGGTAGGGAAGAATTCTAAGGCTCATTTTGACTGCCTCCAGAAGTTAGATCAGATGGCAAATTGGATTTGGTGCTAGGTCTTTCCCTTTAGGTTTTACCCCAACAATGTTTTCATTAGTTTCGCTCACTCTCGAAATCAAGCATTTTACAGCAGGTTGGAGCAGCCTGTATCTCAGCACAGGAATAAGGTAGGGAAGAATTCTAAGGCTCATTTTGACTGCCTCCAGAAGTTAGATCAGATGGCAAATTGGATTTGGTGCTAGGTCTTTCCCTTTAGGTTTTACCCCAACAATGTTTTCATTAGTTTCGCTCACTCTCGAAATCAAGCATTTTACAGCAGGTTGGAGCAGCCTGTATCTCAGCACAGGAATAAGGTAGGGAAGAATTCAAATGCTCATTTTGACTGCCTCCAGAAGTTAGATCAGATGGCAAATTGGATTTGGTGCTAGGTCTTTCCCTTTGGGTTTTACCCCAACAATGTTTTCATTAGTTTCGCTCACTCTCGAAATCAAGCATTTTACAGCAGGTTGGAGCAGCCTGTATCTCAGCACAGGAATAAGGTAGGGAAGAATTCTCAGGATCATTTTGACTGCCTCCAGAAGTTAGATCAGATGGCAAATTGGATTTGGTGCTAGGTCTTTCCCTTTAGGTTTTACCCCAACAATGTTTTCATTAGTTTCCCTCACTCTCGAAATCAAGCATTTTACAGCAGGTTGGAGCAGCCTGTATCTCAGCACAGGAATAAGGTAGGGAAGAATTCTAAGGCTCATTTTGACTGCCTCCAGAAGTTAGATCAGATGGCAAATTGGATTTGGTGCTAGGTCTTTCCCTTTAGGTTTTACCCCAACAATGTTTTCATTAGTTTCGCTCACTCTCGAAATCAAGCATTTTACAGCAGGTTGGAGCAGCCTGTATCTCAGCACAGGAATAAGGTAGGGAAGAATTCTAAGGATCATTTTGACTGCCTCCAGAAGATACATCAGATGGCCAATGCAATTTGGTGCTAGGCCTTTCCCTTTAGGTTTTACCCCAACAATGTTTTCATTAGTTTCGCTCACTCTCGAAATCAAGCATTTTACAGCAGGTTGGAGCAGCCTGTATCTCAGCACAGGAATAAGGTAGGGAAGAATTCAAATACTCATTTTGACTGCCTCCAGAAGTTAGATCAGATGGCCAATTGGATTTGGTGCTAGGTCTTTCCCTTTAGGTTTTACCCCAACAATGTTTTCATTAGTTTCGCTCACTCTCGAAATCAAGCATTTTACAGCAGGTTGGAGCAGCCTGTATCTCAGCACAGGAATAAGGTAGGGAAGAATTCTAAGGCTCATTTTGACTGCCTCCAGAAGTTAGATCAGATGGCAAATTGGATTTGGTGCTAGGTCTTTCCCTTTAGGTTTTACCCCAACAATGTTTTCATTAGTTTCGCTCACTCTCGAAATCAAGCATTTTACAGCAGGTTGGAGCAGCCTGTATCTCAGCACAGGAATAAGGTAGGGAAGAATTCTAAGGATCATTTTGACTGCCTCCAGAAGTTAGATCAGATGGCAAATTGGATTTGGTGCTAGGTCTTTCCCTTTAGGTTTTACCCCAACAATGTTTTCATTAGTTTCGCTCACTCTCGAAATCAAGCATTTTACAGCAGGTTGGAGCAGCCTGTATCTCAGCACAGGAATAAGGTAGGGAAGAATTCTAAGGATCATTTTGACTGCCTCCAGAAGTTAGATCAGATGGCCAATGCAATTTGGTGCTAGGTCTTTCCCTTTGGGTTTTACCCCAACAATGTTTTCATTAGTTTCGCTCACTCTCGAAATCAAGCATTTTACAGCAGGTTGGAGCAGCCTGTATCTCAGCACAGGAATAAGGTAGGGAAGAATTCTAAGGATCATTTTGACTGCCTCCAGAAGTTAGATCAGATGGCAAATTGGATTTGGTGCTAGGTCTTTCCCTTTAGGTTTTACCCCAACAATGTTTTCATTAGTTTCGCTCACTCTCGAAATCAAGCATTTTACAGCAGGTTGGAGCAGCCTGTATCTCAGCACAGGAATAAGGTAGGGAAGAATTCTAAGGATCATTTTGACTGCCTCCAGAAGTTAGATCAGATGGCCCATGCAATTTGGTGCTAGGTCTTTCCCTTTAGGTTTTACCCCAACAATGTTTTCATTAGTTTCGCTCACTCTCGAAATCAAGCATTTTACAGCAGGTTGGAGCAGCCTGTATCTCAGCACAGGAATAAGGTAGGGAAGAATTCTAAGGATCATTTTGACTACCTCCAGAAGTTAGATCAGATGGCAAATTGGATTTGGTGCTAGGTCTTTCCCTTTAGGTTTTACCCCAACAATGTTTTCATTAGTTTCGCTCACTCTCGAAATCAAGCATTTTACAGCAGGTTGGAGCAGCCTGTATCTCAGCACAGGAATAAGGTAGGGAAGAATTCAAATACTCATTTTGACTGCCTCCAGAAGTTAGATCAGATGGCAAATTGGATTTGGTGCTAGGTCTTTCCCTTTAGGTTTTACCCCAACAATGTTTTCATTAGTTTCGCTCACTCTCGAAATCAAGCATTTTACAGCAGGTTGGAGCAGCCTGTATCTCAGCACAGGAATAAGGTAGGGAAGAATTCTAAGGATCATTTTGACTGCCTCCAGAAGTTAGATCAGATGGCAAATTGGATTTGGTGCTAGGTCTTTCCCTTTAGGTTTTACCCCAACAATGTTTTCATTAGTTTCGCTCACTCTCGAAATCAAGCATTTTACAGCAGGTTGGAGCAGCCTGTATCTCAGCACAGGAATAAGGTAGGGAAGAATTCTAAGGATCATTTTGACTGCCTCCAGAAGTTAGATCAGATGGCCCATGCAATTTGGTGCTAGGTCTTTCCCTTTAGGTTTTACCCCAACAATGTTTTCATTAGTTTCGCTCACTCTCGAAATCAAGCATTTTACAGCAGGTTGGAGCAGCCTGTATCTCAGCACAGGAATAAGGTAGGGAAGAATTCTAAGGATCATTTTGACTGCCTCCAGAAGTTAGATCAGATGGCAAATTGGATTTGGTGCTAGGTCTTTCCCTTTAGGTTTTACCCCAACAATGTTTTCATTAGTTTCGCTCACTCTCGAAATCAAGCATTTTACAGCAGGTTGGAGCAGCCTGTATCTCAGCACAGGAATAAGGTAGGGAAGAATTCTAAGGCTCATTTTGACTGCCTCCAGAAGTTAGATCAGATGGCAAATTGGATTTGGTGCTAGGTCTTTCCGTTTAGGTTTTACCCCAACAATGTTTTCATTAGTTTCGCTCACTCTCGAAATCAAGCATTTTACAGCAGGTTGGAGCAGCCTGTATCTCAGCACAGGAATAAGGTAGGGAAGAATTCAAATACTCATTTTGACTGCCTCCAGAAGTTAGATCAGATGGCAAATTGGATTTGGTGCTAGGTCTTTCCCTTTAGGTTTTACCCCAACAATGTTTTCATTAGTTTCGCTCACTCTCGAAATCAAGCATTTTACAGCAGGTTGGAGCAGCCTGTATCTCAGCACAGGAATAAGGTAGGGAAGAATTCTAAGGATCATTTTGACTGCCTCCAGAAGTTAGATCAGATGGCAAATTGGATTTGGTGCTAGGTCTTTCCCTTTAGGTTTTACCCCAACAATGTTTTCATTAGTTTCGCTCACTCTCGAAATCAAGCATTTTACAGCAGGTTGGAGCAGCCTGTATCTCAGCACAGGAATAAGGTAGGGAAGAATTCTAAGGATCATTTTGACTGCCTCCAGAAGTTAGATCAGATGGCCCATGCAATTTGGTGCTAGGTCTTTCCCTTTAGGTTTTACCCCAACAATGTTTTCATTAGTTTCGCTCACTCTCGAAATCAAGCATTTTACAGCAGGTTGGAGCAGCCTGTATCTCAGCACAGGAATAAGGTAGGGAAGAATTCTAAGGATCATTTTGACTGCCTCCAGAAGTTAGATCAGATGGCAAATTGGATTTGGTGCTAGGTCTTTCCCTTTAGGTTTTACCCCAACAATGTTTTCATTAGTTTCGCTCACTCTCGAAATCAAGCATTTTACAGCAGGTTGGAGCAGCCTGTATCTCAGCACAGGAATAAGGTAGGGAAGAATTCTCAGGATCATTTTGACTGCCTCCAGAAGTTAGATCAGATGGCCAATGCAATTTGGTGCTAGGCCTTTCCCTTTAGGTTTTACCCCAACAATGTTTTCATTAGTTTCGCTCACTCTCGAAATCAAGCATTTTACAGCAGGTTGGAGCAGCCTGTATCTCAGCACAGGAATAAGGTAGGGAAGAATTCTAAGGATCATTTTGACTGCCTCCAGAAGTTAGATCAGATGGCAAATTGGATTTGGTGCTAGGTCTTTCCCTTTAGGTTTTACCCCAACAATGTTTTTCATTAGTTTCGCTCACACTTGAAATCAAGCATTTTACAGCAGGTTGGAGCAGCCTGTATCTCAGCACAGGAATAAGGTAGGGAAGAATTCAAATACTCATTTTGACTGCCTCCTGAAGTTAGATCAGATGGCAAATTGGATTTGGTGCTAGGTCTTTCCCTTTAGGTTTTACCCCAACAATGTTTTCATTAGTTTCGCTCACTCTCGAAATCAAGCATTTTACAGCAGGTTGGAGCAGCCTGTATCTCAGCACAGGAATAAGGTAGGGAAGAATTCTAAGGATCATTTTGACTGCCTCCAGAAGTTAGATCAGATGGCAAATTGGATTTGGTGCTAGGTCTTTCCCTTTAGGTTTTACCCCAACAATGTTTTCATTAGTTTCGCTCACTCTCGAAATCAAGCATTTTACAGCAGGTTGGAGCAGCCTGTATCTCAGCACAGGAATAAGGTAGGGAAGAATTCTCAGGATCATTTTGACTGCCTCCAGAAGTTAGATCAGATGGCAAATTGGATTTGGTGCTAGGTCTTTCCCTTTAGGTTTTACCCCAACAATGTTTTCATTAGTTTCGCTCACTCTCGAAATCAAGCATTTTACAGCAGGTTGGAGCAGCCTGTATCTCAGCACAGGAATAAGGTAGGGAAGAATTCAAATACTCATTTTGACTGCCTCCAGAAGTTAGATCAGATGGCCAATGGAATTTGGTGCTAGGTCTTTCCCTTTAGGTTTTACCCCAACAATGTTTTCATTAGTTTCGCTCACTCTCGAAATCAAGCATTTTACAGCAGGTTGGAGCAGCCTGTATCTCAGCACAGGAATAAGGTAGGGAAGAATTCTAAGGATCATTTTGACTGCCTCCAGAAGTTAGATCAGATGGCAAATTGGATTTGGTGCTAGGTCTTTCCCTTTAGGTTTTACCCCAACAATGTTTTCATTAGTTTCGCTCACTCTCGAAATCAAGCATTTTACAGCAGGTTGGAGCAGCCTGTATCTCAGCACAGGAATAAGGTAGGGAAGAATTCTAAGGATCATTTTGACTGCCTCCAGAAGTTAGATCAGATGGCCAATGCAATTTGGTGCTAGGTCTTTCCCTTTAGGTTTTACCCCAACAATGTTTTCATTAGTTTCGCTCACTCTCGAAATCAAGCATTTTACAGCAGGTTGGAGCAGCCTGTATCTCAGCACAGGAATAAGGTAGGGAAGAATTCTAAGGATCATTTTGACTGCCTCCAGAAGTTAGATCAGATGGCAAATTGGATTTGGTGCTAGGTCTTTCCCTTTAGGTTTTACCCCAACAATGTTTTCATTAGTTTCGCTCACTCTCGAAATCAAGCATTTTACAGCAGGTTGGAGCAGCCTGTATCTCAGCACAGGAATAAGGTAGGGAAGAATTCTAAGGATCATTTTGACTGCCTCCAGAAGTTAGATCAGATGGCAAATTGGATTTGGTGCTAGGTCTTTCCCTTTAGGTTTTACCCCAACAATGTTTTCATTAGTTTCGCTCACTCTCGAAATCAAGCATTTTACAGCAGGTTGGAGCAGCCTGTATCTCAGCACAGGAATAAGGTAGGGAAGAATTCTAAGGATCATTTTGACTGCCTCCAGAAGTTAGATCAGATGGCAAATTGGATTTGGTGCTAGGTCTTTCCCTTTAGGTTTTACCCCCAACAATGTTTTCATTAGTTTCGCTCACTCTCGAAATCAAGCATTTTACAGCAGGTTGGAGCAGCCTGTATCTCAGCACAGGAATAAGGTAGGGAAGAATTCTAAGGCTCATTTTGACTGCCTCCAGAAGTTAGATCAGATGGCAAATTGGATTTGGTGCTAGGTCTTTCCCTTTAGGTTTTACCCCAACAATGTTTTCATTAGTTTCGCTCACTCTCGAAATCAAGCATTTTACAGCAGGTTGGAGCAGCCTGTATCTCAGCACAGGAATAAGGTAGGGAAGAATTCTAAGGCTCATTTTGACTGCCTCCAGAAGTTAGATCAGATGGCCAATGCAATTTGGTGCTAGGTCTTTCCCTTTAGGTTTTACCCCAACAATGTTTTCATTAGTTTCGCTCACTCTCGAAATCAAGCATTTTACAGCAGGTTGGAGCAGCCTGTATCTCAGCACAGGAATAAGGTAGGGAAGAATTCTAAGGATCATTTTGACTGCCTCCAGAAGTTAGATCAGATGGCAAATTGGATTTGGTGCTAGGTCTTTCCCTTTAGGTTTTACCCCAACAATGTTTTCATTAGTTTCGCTCACTCTCGAAATCAAGCATTTTACAGCAGGTTGGAGCAGCCTGTATCTCAGCACAGGAATAAGGTAGGGAAGAATTCTAAGGATCATTTTGACTGCCTCCAGAAGTTAGATCAGATGGCCAATGCAATTTGGTGCTAGGCCTTTCCCTTTAGGTTTTACCCCAACAATGTTTTCATTAGTTTCGCTCACTCTCGAAATCAAGCATTTTACAGCAGGTTGGAGCAGCCTGTATCTCAGCACAGGAATAAGGTAGGGAAGAATTCTAAGGATCATTTTGACTGCCTCCAGAAGTTAGATCAGATGGCAAATTGGATTTGGTGCTAGGTCTTTCCCTTTAGGTTTTACCCCAACAATGTTTTCATTAGTTTCGCTCACTCTCGAAATCAAGCATTTTACAGCAGGTTGGAGCAGCCTGTATCTCAGCACAGGAATAAGGTAGGGAAGAATTCAAATACTCATTTTGACTGCTTCCAGAAGTTAGATCAGATGGCAAATTGGATTTGGTGCTAGGTCTTTCCCTTTAGGTTTTACCCCAACAATGTTTTCATTAGTTTCGCTCACTCTGGAAATCAAGCATTTTACAGCAGGTTGGAGCAGCCTGTATCTCAGCACAGGAATAAGGTAGGGAAGAATTCTAAGGATCATTTTGACTGCCTCCAGAAGTTAGATCAGATGGCAAATTGGATTTGGTGCTAGGTCTTTCCCTTTAGGTTTTACCCCAACAATGTTTTCATTAGTTTCGCTCACTCTCGAAATCAAGCATTTTACAGCAGGTTGGAGCAGCCTGTATCTCAGCACAGGAATAAGGTAGGGAAGAATTCTAAGGCTCATTTTGACTGCCTCCAGAAGTTAGATCAGATGGCAAATTGGATTTGGTGCTAGGTCTTTCCCTTTAGGTTTTACCCCAACAATGTTTTCATTAGTTTCGCTCACTCTCGAAATCAAGCATTTTACAGCAGGTTGGAGCAGCCTGTATCTCAGCACAGGAATAAGGTAGGGAAGAATTCTAAGGATCATTTTGACTGCCTCCAGAAGTTAGATCAGATGGCAAATTGGATTTGGTGCTAGGTCTTTCCCTTTAGGTTTTACCCCAACAATGTTTTCATTAGTTTCGCTCACTCTCGAAATCAAGCATTTTACAGCAGGTTGGAGCAGCCTGTATCTCAGCACAGGAATAAGGTAGGGAAGAATTCAAATACTCATTTTGACTGCCTCCAGAAGTTAGATCAGATGGCAAATTGGATTTGGTGCTAGGTCTTTCCCTTTAGGTTTTACCCCAACAATGTTTTCATTAGTTTCGCTCACTCTCGAAATCAAGCATTTTACAGCAGGTTGGAGCAGCCTGTATCTCAGCACAGGAATAAGGTAGGGAAGAATTCTAAGGATCATTTTGACTGCCTCCAGAAGTTAGATCAGATGGCAAATTGGATTTGGTGCTAGGTCTTTCCCTTTAGGTTTTACCCCAACAATGTTTTCATTAGTTTCGCTCACTCTCGAAATCAAGCATTTTACAGCAGGTTGGAGCAGCCTGTATCTCAGCACAGGAATAAGGTAGGGAAGAATTCTAAGGATCATTTTGACTGCCTCCAGAAGTTAGATCAGATGGCCAATGCAATTTGGTGCTAGGTCTTTCCCTTTAGGTTTTACCCCAACAATGTTTTCATTAGTTTCGCTCACTCTCGAAATCAAGCATTTTACAGCAGGTTGGAGCAGCCTGTATCTCAGCACAGGAATAAGGTAGGGAAGAATTCTAAGGATCATTTTGACTGCCTCCAGAAGTTAGATCAGATGGCAAATTGGATTTGGTGCTAGGTCTTTCCCTTTAGGTTTTACCCCAACAATGTTTTCATTAGTTTCACTCACTCTCGAAATCAAGCATTTTACAGCAGGTTGGAGCAGCCTGTATCTCAGCACAGGAATAAGGTAGGGAAGAATTCTAAGGATCATTTTGACTGCCTCCAGAAGTTAGATCAGATGGCAAATTGGATTTGGTGCTAGGTCTTTCCCTTTAGGTTTTACCCCAACAATGTTTTCATTAGTTTCGCTCACTCTCGAAATCAAGCATTTTACAGCAGGTTGGAGCAGCCTGTATCTCAGCACAGGAATAAGGTAGGGAAGAATTCAAATACTCATTTTGACTGCCTCCTGAAGTTAGATCAGATGGCAAATTGGATTTGGTGCTAGGTCTTTCCCTTTAGGTTTTACCCCAACAATGTTTTCATTAGTTTCGCTCACTCTCGAAATCAAGCATTTTACAGCAGGTTGGAGCAGCCTGTATCTCAGCACAGGAATAAGGTAGGGAAGAATTCAAATACTCATTTTGACTGCCTCCAGAAGTTAGATCAGATGGCCAATTGGATTTGGTGCTAGGTCTTTCCCTTTAGGTTTTACCCCAACAATGTTTTCATTAGTTTCGCTCACTCTCGAAATCAAGCATTTTACAGCAGGTTGGAGCAGCCTGTATCTCAGCACAGGAATAAGGTAGGGAAGATTGCTAAGGATCATTTTGACTGCCTCCAGAAGTTAGATCAGATGGCAAATTGGATTTGGTGCTAGGTCTTTCCCTTTAGGTTTTACCCCAACAATGTTTTCATTAGTTTCGCTCACTCTCGAAATCAAGCATTTTACAGCAGGTTGGAGCAGCCTGTATCTCAGCACAGGAATAAGGTAGGGAAGAATTCTAAGGATCATTTTGACTGCCTCCAGAAGTTAGATCAGATGGCAAATTGGATTTGGTGCTAGGTCTTTCCCTTTAGGTTTTACCCCAACAATGTTTTCATTAGTTTCGCTCACTCTCGAAATCAAGCATTTTACAGCAGGTTGGAGCAGCCTGTATCTCAGCACAGGAATAAGGTAGGGAAGAATTCTAAGGCTCATTTTGACTGCCTCCAGAAGTTAGATCAGATGGCAAATTGGATTTGGTGCTAGGTCTTTCCCTTTAGGTTTTACCCCAACAATGTTTTCATTAGTTTCGCTCACTCTCGAAATCAAGCATTTTACAGCAGGTTGGAGCAGCCTGTATCTCAGCACAGGAATAAGGTAGGGAAGAATTCTAAGGATCATTTTGACTGCCTCCAGAAGTTAGATCAGATGGCAAATTGGATTTGGTGCTAGGTCTTTCCCTTTAGGTTTTACCCCAACAATGTTTTCATTAGTTTCGCTCACTCTCGAAATCAAGCATTTTACAGCAGGTTGGAGCAGCCTGTATCTCAGCACAGGAATAAGGTAGGGAAGAATTCTAAGGATCATTTTGACTGCCTCCAGAAGTTAGATCAGATGGCCAATGGAATTTGGTGCTAGGTCTTTCCCTTTAGGTTTTACCCCAACAATGTTTTCATTAGTTTCGCTCACTCTCGAAATCAAGCATTTTACAGCAGGTTGGAGCAGCCTGTATCTCAGCACAGGAATAAGGCAGGGAAGAATTCTAAGGATCATTTTGACTACCTCCAGAAGTTAGATCAGATGGCAAATTGGATTTGGTGCTAGGTCTTTCCCTTTAGGTTTTACCCCAACAATGTTTTCATTAGTTTCGCTCACTCTCGAAATCAAGCATTTTACAGCAGGTTGGAGCAGCCTGTATCTCAGCACAGGAATAAGGTAGGGAAGAATTCAAATACTCATTTTGACTGCCTCCAGAAGTTAGATCAGATGGCAAATTGGATTTGGTGCTAGGTCTTTCCCTTTAGGTTTTACCCCAACAATGTTTTCATTAGTTTCGCTCACTCTCGAAATCAAGCATTTTACAGCAGGTTGGAGCAGCCTGTATCTCAGCACAGGAATAAGGTAGGGAAGAATTCTAAGGATCATTTTGACTGCCTCCAGAAGTTAGATCAGATGGCAAATTGGATTTGGTGCTAGGTCTTTCCCTTTAGGTTTTACCCCAACAATGTTTTCATTAGTTTCGCTCACTCTCGAAATCAAGCATTTTACAGCAGGTTGGAGCAGCCTGTATCTCAGCACAGGAATAAGGTAGGGAAGAATTCTAAGGATCATTTTGACTGCCTCCAGAAGTTAGATCAGATGGCCCATGCAATTTGGTGCTAGGTCTTTCCCTTTAGGTTTTACCCCAACAATGTTTTCATTAGTTTCGCTCACTCTCGAAATCAAGCATTTTACAGCAGGTTGGAGCAGCCTGTATCTCAGCACAGGAATAAGGTAGGGAAGAATTCTAAGGATCATTTTGACTGCCTCCAGAAGTTAGATCAGATGGCAAATTGGATTTGGTGCTAGGTCTTTCCCTTTAGGTTTTACCCCAACAATGTTTTCATTAGTTTCGCTCACTCTCGAAATCAAGCATTTTACAGCAGGTTGGAGCAGCCTGTATCTCAGCACAGGAATAAGGTAGGGAAGAATTCTCAGGATCATTTTGACTGCCTCCAGAAGTTAGATCAGATGGCCAATGCAATTTGGTGCTAGGCCTTTCCCTTTAGGTTTTACCCCAACAATGTTTTCATTAGTTTCGCTCACTCTCGAAATCAAGCATTTTACAGCAGGTTGGAGCAGCCTGTATCTCAGCACAGGAATAAGGTAGGGAAGAATTCTAAGGATCATTTTGACTGCCTCCAGAAGTTAGATCAGATGGCAAATTGGATTTGGTGCTAGGTCTTTCCCTTTAGGTTTTACCCCAACAATGTTTTCATTAGTTTCGCTCACACTTGAAATCAAGCATTTTACAGCAGGTTGGAGCAGCCTGTATCTCAGCACAGGAATAAGGTAGGGAAGAATTCAAATACTCATTTTGACTGCCTCCTGAAGTTAGATCAGATGGCAAATTGGATTTGGTGCTAGGTCTTTCCCTTTAGGTTTTACCCCAACAATGTTTTCATTAGTTTCGCTCACTCTGGAAATCAAGCATTTTACAGCAGGTTGGAGCAGCCTGTATCTCAGCACAGGAATAAGGTAGGGAAGAATTCTAAGGATCATTTTGACTGCCTCCAGAAGTTAGATCAGATGGCAAATTGGATTTGGTGCTAGGTCTTTCCCTTTAGGTTTTACCCCAACAATGTTTTCATTAGTTTCGCTCACTCTCGAAATCAAGCATTTTACAGCAGGTTGGAGCAGCCTGTATCTCAGCACAGGAATAAGGTAGGGAAGAATTCTAAGGATCATTTTGACTGCCTCCAGAAGTTAGATCAGATGGCAAATTGGATTTGGTGCTAGGTCTTTCCCTTTAGGTTTTACCCCAACAATGTTTTCATTAGTTTCGCTCACTCTCGAAATCAAGCATTTTACAGCAGGTTGGAGCAGCCTGTATCTCAGCACAGGAATAAGGTAGGGAAGAATTCTCAGGATCATTTTGACTGCCTCCAGAAGTTAGATCAGATGGCAAATTGGATTTGGTGCTAGGTCTTTCCCTTTAGGTTTTACCCCAACAATGTTTTCATTAGTTTCGCTCACTCTCGAAATCAAGCATTTTACAGCAGGTTGGAGCAGCCTGTATCTCAGCACAGGAATAAGGTAGGGAAGAATTCTAAGGATCATTTTGACTGCCTCCAGAAGTTAGATCAGATGGCAAATTGGATTTGGTGCTAGGTCTTTCCCTTTAGGTTTTACCCCAACAATGTTTTCATTAGTTTCGCTCACTCTCGAAATCAAGCATTTTACAGCAGGTTGGAGCAGCCTGTATCTCAGCACAGGAATAAGGTAGGGAAGAATTCTAAGGATCATTTTGACTGCCTCCAGAAGTTAGATCAGATGGCAAATTGGATTTGGTGCTAGGTCTTTCCCTTTAGGTTTTACCCCAACAATGTTTTCATTAGTTTCGCTCACTCTCGAAATCAAGCATTTTACAGCAGGTTGGAGCAGCCTGTATCTCAGCACAGGAATAAGGTAGGGAAGAATTCTAAGGATCATTTTGACTGCCTCCAGAAGTTAGATCAGATGGCAAATTGGATTTGGTGCTAGGTCTTTCCCTTTAGGTTTTACCCCAACAATGTTTTCATTAGTTTCGCTCACTCTCGAAATCAAGCATTTTACAGCAGGTTGGAGCAGCCTGTATCTCAGCACAGGAATAAGGTAGGGAAGAATTCTAAGGATCATTTTGACTGCCTCCAGAAGTTAGATCAGATGGCAAATTGGATTTGGTGCTAGGTCTTTCCCTTTAGGTTTTACCCCAACAATGTTTTCATTAGTTTCGCTCACTCTCGAAATCAAGCATTTTACAGCAGGTTGGAGCAGCCTGTATCTCAGCACAGGAATAAGGTAGGGAAGAATTCTAAGGATCATTTTGACTGCCTCCAGAAGTTAGATCAGATGGCAAATTGGATTTGGTGCTAGGTCTTTCCCTTTAGGTTTTACCCCAACAATGTTTTCATTAGTTTCGCTCACTCTCGAAATCAAGCATTTTACAGCAGGTTGGAGCAGCCTGTATCTCAGCACAGGAATAAGGTAGGGAAGAATTCTAAGGCTCATTTTGACTGCCTCCAGAAGTTAGATCAGATGGCAAATTGGATTTGGTGCTAGGTCTTTCCCTTTAGGTTTTACCCCAACAATGTTTTCATTAGTTTCGCTCACTCTCGAAATCAAGCATTTTACAGCAGGTTGGAGCAGCCTGTATCTCAGCACAGGAATAAGGTAGGGAAGAATTCTAAGGATCATTTTGACTGCCTCCAGAAGTTAGATCAGATGGCAAATTGGATTTGGTGCTAGGTCTTTCCCTTTAGGTTTTACCCCAACAATGTTTTCATTAGTTTCGCTCACTCTCGAAATCAAGCATTTTACAGCAGGTTGGAGCAGCCTGTATCTCAGCACAGGAATAAGGTAGGGAAGAATTCTAAGGATCATTTTGACTGCCTCCAGAAGTTAGATCAGATGGCCAATGCAATTTGGTGCTAGGTCTTTCCCTTTGGGTTTTACCCCAACAATGTTTTCATTAGTTTCGCTCACTCTCGAAATCAAGCATTTTACAGCAGGTTGGAGCAGCCTGTATCTCAGCACAGGAATAAGGTAGGGAAGAATTCTAAGGATCATTTTGACTGCCTCCAGAAGTTAGATCAGATGGCAAATTGGATTTGGTGCTAGGTCTTTCCCTTTAGGTTTTACCCCAACAATGTTTTCATTAGTTTCGCTCACTCTCGAAATCAAGCATTTTACAGCAGGTTGGAGCAGCCTGTATCTCAGCACAGGAATAAGGTAGGGAAGAATTCTAAGGATCATTTTGACTGCCTCCAGAAGTTAGATCAGATGGCCAATGGAATTTGGTGCTAGGTCTTTCCCTTTAGGTTTTACCCCAACAATGTTTTCATTAGTTTCGCTCACTCTCGAAATCAAGCATTTTACAGCAGGTTGGAGCAGCCTGTATCTCAGCACAGGAATAAGGCAGGGAAGAATTCTAAGGATCATTTTGACTACCTCCAGAAGTTAGATCAGATGGCAAATTGGATTTGGTGCTAGGTCTTTCCCTTTAGGTTTTACCCCAACAATGTTTTCATTAGTTTCGCTCACTCTCGAAATCAAGCATTTTACAGCAGGTTGGAGCAGCCTGTATCTCAGCACAGGAATAAGGTAGGGAAGAATTCAAATACTCATTTTGACTGCCTCCAGAAGTTAGATCAGATGGCAAATTGGATTTGGTGCTAGGTCTTTCCCTTTAGGTTTTACCCCAACAATGTTTTCATTAGTTTCGCTCACTCTCGAAATCAAGCATTTTACAGCAGGTTGGAGCAGCCTGTATCTCAGCACAGGAATAAGGTAGGGAAGAATTCTAAGGATCATTTTGACTGCCTCCAGAAGTTAGATCAGATGGCAAATTGGATTTGGTGCTAGGTCTTTCCCTTTAGGTTTTACCCCAACAATGTTTTCATTAGTTTCGCTCACTCTCGAAATCAAGCATTTTACAGCAGGTTGGAGCAGCCTGTATCTCAGCACAGGAATAAGGTAGGGAAGAATTCTAAGGATCATTTTGACTGCCTCCAGAAGTTAGATCAGATGGCCCATGCAATTTGGTGCTAGGTCTTTCCCTTTAGGTTTTACCCCAACAATGTTTTCATTAGTTTCGCTCACTCTCGAAATCAAGCATTTTACAGCAGGTTGGAGCAGCCTGTATCTCAGCACAGGAATAAGGTAGGGAAGAATTCTAAGGATCATTTTGACTGCCTCCAGAAGTTAGATCAGATGGCAAATTGGATTTGGTGCTAGGTCTTTCCCTTTAGGTTTTACCCCAACAATGTTTTCATTAGTTTCGCTCACTCTCGAAATCAAGCATTTTACAGCAGGTTGGAGCAGCCTGTATCTCAGCACAGGAATAAGGTAGGGAAGAATTCTCAGGATCATTTTGACTGCCTCCAGAAGTTAGATCAGATGGCCAATGCAATTTGGTGCTAGGCCTTTCCCTTTAGGTTTTACCCCAACAATGTTTTCATTAGTTTCGCTCACTCTCGAAATCAAGCATTTTACAGCAGGTTGGAGCAGCCTGTATCTCAGCACAGGAATAAGGTAGGGAAGAATTCTAAGGATCATTTTGACTGCCTCCAGAAGTTAGATCAGATGGCAAATTGGATTTGGTGCTAGGTCTTTCCCTTTAGGTTTTACCCCAACAATGTTTTCATTAGTTTCGCTCACACTTGAAATCAAGCATTTTACAGCAGGTTGGAGCAGCCTGTATCTCAGCACAGGAATAAGGTAGGGAAGAATTCAAATACTCATTTTGACTGCCTCCTGAAGTTAGATCAGATGGCAAATTGGATTTGGTGCTAGGTCTTTCCCTTTAGGTTTTACCCCAACAATGTTTTCATTAGTTTCGCTCACTCTGGAAATCAAGCATTTTACAGTAGGTTGGAGCAGCCTGTATCTCAGCACAGGAATAAGGTAGGGAAGAATTCTAAGGATCATTTTGACTGCCTCCAGAAGTTAGATCAGATGGCAAATTGGATTTGGTGCTAGGTCTTTCCCTTTAGGTTTTACCCCAACAATGTTTTCATTAGTTTCGCTCACTCTCGAAATCAAGCATTTTACAGCAGGTTGGAGCAGCCTGTATCTCAGCACAGGAATAAGGTAGGGAAGAATTCTAAGGATCATTTTGACTGCCTCCAGAAGTTAGATCAGATGGCAAATTGGATTTGGTGCTAGGTCTTTCCCTTTAGGTTTTACCCCAACAATGTTTTCATTAGTTTCGCTCACTCTCGAAATCAAGCATTTTACAGCAGGTTGGAGCAGCCTGTATCTCAGCACAGGAATAAGGTAGGGAAGAATTCTCAGGATCATTTTGACTGCCTCCAGAAGTTAGATCAGATGGCAAATTGGATTTGGTGCTAGGTCTTTCCCTTTAGGTTTTACCCCAACAATGTTTTCATTAGTTTCGCTCACTCTCGAAATCAAGCATTTTACAGCAGGTTGGAGCAGCCTGTATCTCAGCACAGGAATAAGGTAGGGAAGA